>NC_133327.1:418271858-418573108 GCF_042186555.1 Aquarana catesbeiana
CAGACCCCTGGTGGAAAATGGCTGTTCTTTATCAAAGTCTACATTTTTAGATATCTCCTTACCCCCACTTACAATTCTTTGACACTCCTTTAACTTTTAATGGATGGCTAGGCACCTACCCTTATTAGGGATCAATTTGACCAACTTTCTTGATTCTTTATACCATGTTCTGATTTGCCATCCCCAGAATTAACCGGGGATCCGGAGATCAGCCAGCGCCTGGAGAATGCCAACATGGACTACTACCATGCAGAGGTATGCCTAGGCAGCCATTCAGCTGTAGTTAGAACTAGGAGATGGATTATGTTCGTATTGGACTGTATCACTGAAGAACTTTTAAGTAAAGTTGTAACAACTGTTCTGAGCCTGAAGTGATTGAAATGGGTGCATGTTGGTTCTGGCGTACCAAAATAACCAGGGTCTGTAAAGCACATGTGGAGTATGAAGCTCAGCTACTACAAAAGGATCAAGTCAGCAAGACAAGCAGGAGAAATTCAGGTGCTATGAGTAACCAAGCACTAGTTCAAGGCACAAAGCAACCAGTCCTTTGGTGTGGTACCTGGTAAAGGTGACAGGTCCTCCGGTAGTCAGGGGGCTGATATTTGGGCTCCTTCCCCAGTGGTTAGTTTCCAATAGCAACCAAAACTGAACCTGTGTTATGGAGATCCATGGCCTGGTCACATAGGTACGAAAGTGAAGGAATGAATGAGTGCACACATACACCGATCAGCCATAACACTATGACTACCCACCTAATATTGAGTATGGTCCCCTTTTGCTAAAATAGCCCTGACCCATTGAGGCATGGACACCAAAGTAACATCCACATGAATAGCAGGACCCAAGGTTTCCCGGAGAACATTGCCCAAAGCATTACACTGCCTCTGCCAACTTGCCTTCTTTTACCGCATCCTGGTGCCATCTCTTCCCCACGTAAGTGACACACAAGCACCCAGCCATCCACATGATGTAAAAGAAAATTGATTCATCAGACCAGGCCACCTTCTTTCATTGCTCCGTAGTCCAGTTCTGATGTTCATGTGACCATTGTAGAAGCTTTTGGCTGTGGACATGGGTCGACATTTTTTTCTGCTTTCACCACATCAACTTCATTGACAACATGTTCACTTGCTGCCTAATATATCCCACCAATTTTCAGATGCCATTGTAATGAGATATTTCCTTTACCTGTCAGTGGTCTTAATGTGATCGGTGTAGGTCCATGCTAATTACACGGCGGGACCCCATTCTATTACTGGGAGTGAGGTAACAGAGGTATCTGGTGGTATGAGCGCAGGCTCTGCACACCCCTCCTAATGCAACATCTACCAAGTTACAGTATGTAGTGACATGGGACAGTCAACTCTGTACTTTTTTACTGCATACAGTGAAGGCTCATCTCTAAGTCGGGGAGCTGCCTTAATGTTACACTTTTCACATGACTGCAGTCTCTGCCTGGTCCCAGGCATTGATGAGCGTGCTCCGCGTGAATGGTACCCCCGCGTGCGGGTCGAGTAGGCTCCACCCACAAACCCCCTTTACCTTTCTGCGCTGTTCACTTGTTTCTCTAGCTTTGTTCCCTCTTTCTGCTTTTCTTCATTTGCTTTGGTATTCTCTAGCCATTTTCTTCTGTAATAGATTGTCTCTTGTGAGTATTACGGTTCCCAATTTCTATTGATATAGTTGTTCTGAGAAGTTCATCTAACAGTTCTATTTCCTGAGCTCTGTAAACACAGAGCAAATCTCATGTGTTTTTACCCATTCTTTATGTATTTGTGTAGCAGGTGCTAGCCGCCACTGCCCGCCCTCTCTGATCCCACTGCACAGTGAGCAATGACTGCAGGGGAGCAGAGCCGCTTGTCAGAGGGAGACACGGACAGCAACTACATGCTTTTCTCCCTCCCCCTCCCTCTCTCCCTCGCACCGCTGTGCTGGAGAGCAGCGCTGGACAGGACAGCCGTTTGCTCTGCTCTTTCCTCGGCTTCCTCATTGGCTGAGGGAGAGGGCAAATCAGCAGCTCAGAGGGGAGCACCATGTGACATGTAGTCCTGGCCACAATCGGCCCCACAATGACTCACAGGGGGGAGACTACAGTCCCCAAGAGGCCAAGCAAGGGAGCCAAGAGCAGGAAGGAGGAGATAGTGTGATCCGGAGAGAGACCACGAGGCGACCAAAGAGAGAGAGGGCTTCTCTCCAGCACTACCGAGATAGTGCCATATTGGAGAGAGAGACTGAGCCTGAGAGAAGCCACTACTGTCGGGTAGAGAGACCTGAGCACTGCATTGTGAGCCAGAGGACAGAGCTGCTGCCAAGATACGGCCCCTGCAGTGCCAGTTGCTGGAGTTGTCACGGGCAACTGAGAGTGGGAGAACATCTGTCCAGAGGAACCGTTGTTGCTGTGTCGCTGGAATTGGTGAGAGGCCCTTGCGGCCATTATATGTGACTGTCTATTTGCTGTCGTCACCAGAGACTGAGCCACTAAGATTTACACAATCAGCCATATATTAGCTTTAACACTGTCTGAAGGCCTTAGAGACTGCCTTAAAGCACGCCAACAGTAAAAGAGCCCCAATGTCTTAGCCGGCTGAAGAGTCAGGACCAAAGACTGCCCCTTGTTCTTGCTGCCCCTAAGCCCTTGTTTGTTTACTTGTTTTAAAGAAGGACCACATTTTGGGCCCCTTTCCTTAGCATGCAATCTAAGATAGTGTAGCTTAACATACCTTATATTTAAGGTTTATTCACATTACCCATTGCCAAATTGCTTATTGATCCTAGACAAAGAACTGATTATCCTCTACCTGGGTATAATTTTCATTCTGTGCAGTTGATTCCAATTTAATTTACCTGAGTGAGTCTATGTTATCTCAAACTGTTTTCATTTTAAGAGGTTTCAATATATCAACTTTCTTATCATTATACAGGTGTGTGTATGTGCATTTGCTACAGTAACAAACAGCAAGGTGTGGGCGGGGTATTTTCCAACTGTGTATATAACTGGGGTTGCAGAGGTTTCTCAATTTAACCAGGTGTGTCAGAGGGGCTGAGTTTGTTCTTGGAGTCAAGGGCAGAGGACCCAAAACTTAACCAGTGGTTCCTTTGGGGGTGACGCTACATTTATATGTACGACCAAGAGCTTTTCTATATTGCAGATAAGTTTACAATAGGAACTATTGCTTTCTTTATGTCTGGTTATTTCCATTAGTTAAGGCTCAATAATATTACTCAATATGATAAAGGTAATATAATTAAAAGCAAAAAAGAATTCAAAATATGGCTGGGAAGGTTGGCTACCAAAAAGAACTTACTGTATTGCCAGATTCTGGGTTTATACTGTTTATCATAAATAGAGACATCAGCTTACAGCAAAATCCCTATAAGAAAACAACGCCAAAAGCTTAAATGAAAGCACGTTTTGTGGATGATAGGTAGGTAGAAGCACAGTTTACCATGCATGTCATTTCCTTGCTGCCATTAAAAGCTGGATTGTCCTTTGATATTGCTCCAGGTCTAGCCTATTTCAGTTTGTTACATTATGTCTATATAATGCTGAATTCATACAGTCATACATGCAGCAGAATATCAAAATATTATTTATTGCGGGTTTTATGTGAACATCACATGCTTTTTTTAAATAGTTTTCATTTACCTACTTAAAATGTATGTTTACTATTCTGCACATGTGGTTTATGCCATGTCTGTTCAAGTTTTCATGAAAAAAATATGAGAAAGCTTAACAAAGTTATAAAACAGAGGGTCTGCCATGAAAGCTGCTCTGTGTTAAAACGCATCAATATAATATATTAGCGGGAAAAACAAAACAACAGCATAGTCTTGCAAGTCACCCTTCTAGCTTGCTGAAACTCAGAGGATCATAGATTGGAAGATCTCAGTTTTCAGGAATATCTTAGAAAGTAGAACTCCAGCCAAACATAACAAGATAAAATGAATAGCCTAATAAATCTGAATTCTGGGTATGGCTTTTTTGCAATATTTATATTGGTCTAACTTAGACCAACGTAAGTATGCATATGCCATACCTGTTGGATCCAAACTGATCCAGCGTACCTATGCAAAAAAGCCTGCAAAAGCAGCTCTCCACAACAATTTTTTTCAGCTGCCTTTTTCAGCCAGCATCATTCAATGTATTTCCTCTGAGCCCAGGTCATTCTGGACACATACCAGCTCCTGACTGGACAGTAAAAGAAGAAGCAGCACAGTCATGAGCTCACCCCTCTGTCAGCACACTTCTTGACAGCACATAAACTGATTGTGTGATTAAGCTCCTAACAAAGTGAAACGTGTTAGTGGATCAGGTGGATTAGCCTCGTACCGTACTATATCTATTAAAGTTCATGCTGGGATTTCAGAAGGAGATTGTTTTTTTCTTTTTTGTTTGTTGGATATTGTGCACAGATAATGGACCACTGTAGTCAGCAACCATTGGAGAGTGGAGCAGGGGGTGGAAAGCCTAGAGTAAAGTCTTCTGAAGATGCTAGTTGCCTGGATGTTTCTGTTTTCACCACTTTTGAGTCACAAAGCAGGAACTTGCATTTAGTAAATATGTGTCCAAGAAAATCTGGATTTCCTTATCCCTATACTTAATCAAGGTTAGTGACTCAGAAAGCTGTGAGGCCACAGTATTTCAGCATGACAGCCAGGAAACCTGTTCCGTCAAAAGAAAAAGGGGTCATCAATGGTAGCCTATATAATTATAACATATTACAGATCCAGGAAAAAAGTCCATCAACATCCATATATCAGTGATAATTGTAAAAGTGGATAGATTAGCTATACCAAAAGTCTGGCTGTTTGTAAGTGTACCACATCCATGTATTCTCCAACAACCAAAACCAAAATTTTATAGTTGGACTTTACTGGTACAAATGGGACAGACACTTCATTGAATAAAATATTTATACAAAATGTATTATGTTCAAAATCACATATATTTATATAAAGGATAAAAACTTTGATCAAAAGGCTCCATGTAAAGTGAAGGACCAGCATAGCACAATTTTACTACTCAGTTATTGTCTGAACCCCAGAAAAATAGATTAGCCAAGAGATCAGGGGTCATAGTTACATAGTTAGTAAGGTTGAATAAAGACACCAGTCCATTCAGTTCAATCTGAGTGAGTGTCTACAATTGTCCCTATCCCTGTACATTGTGTCTCATTAAGATGCTCATTTATTATATCATTATTTTTATTTAAGGTACCCATATAGCGCATCAATTTACGCAGCGCTCCACACATGTATTGCACACTCACATCGGCCCCTACCCTCAAAGAACCCACAATCCAAGGTCCCCAACTCACATTCATATACTAGGGCCAATTTTGGACAGAAGCCAATTAACCTACCAGCATGTCTTTGGAGTGTGGGAGGAAACCGGAGTACCCGGAGGAAACCCACATGGGCACAGCGAGAACATGTAAACTCCAGGTAGTGTCGTGGTTGGGATTCGAACCAGCGACCCTTTTTTTACTGCTAGGCGAGAGTGCTACCCACTACACCACTGTGTCGTGCCACTGTGTTGACGCGTTTCACTTGACAGCTTCCTCGGGACCCAGTGCTCTTGGGCATAAGGGTGAGTAGTCTGACTAGAAAAATATATACATAATCAGTACAGCATAATCTTTATAACAATCAACAACAAGAATTACATATCAACATCATAAAACTTATATGCATATGTAAAGAGGTGCACATGTATGTATGACTTACACTCAAAAAGGACCAGTGAGCCGTGGTGTCCACCCCCAGGAGGTGCAGAAGAAAATGGCTCAGCCACTCCGAAGTCTGGGTAATTGGTATCCTCCCAAAGGAGCTAAAAATTGTCATAATGGGGACCACTATGATTATGCTCAATGATACTGTATAGCAATTAGTAACCTCTCTAGAAAACATGAGAAAAGTCACTCAGGGAGCCACTTACTTGCAACTTTCCCTGACTTGACATGATCAGGAAGCTTAAAGACCAACTAATTATAGGGAAAGCCCAGCTGAGGCTAGTACCTTACACATCAGACCATCTAGGAACACGATCAAAATTAGCATAACCAGATCCAGGTAATCATACTACATCTCTACAGAGTGCAAATTTATCATGTGTTCATCCAAGATTCGCAGTCAGTGAAGCAGCCTCAGGCTCAAAAATATCCTGCTACAGGTTCCAATGTCCTAACAATGTAAAAGTGAATACAAAGTTCTCAAGTTCATCAAACTCCATATGTTAATTGGGATGGATAATTGCTCACTGGTAGCATCTGCCTCACTCCTCTATAAACAGGACCTGGGAAACTCCCGTTGAAAACATTGTATATGGTAATATCAAAAACCTCTGTTCTGTGCTTTGATTGAAAAAATGGCCATTAGGATTGATATACAAAACCCCAAATAATATGAAACCATAAATATATACAGCACAAAAAAGCTTTTACAATATCGTACAGTATTCAAATAAAGTGCAAAGCTATATTACAAAATAAAGTGCACAGTACAAAAATTTGTAAAGTGTGAAAAGTGCCTTTGTACCGGTGTACGTAGTACACATAGTCCGTAAAAGTCAAAACACAAAGTCCAGAAAAATCACCTTTGAGACATGAATTCTCCACCAATCAATGTGATAAACCTTTAAGTGCATGGACGTAAATCACCACGCAATACCACCTCATGAAATGCACACTCACCAGAAATGGACGCTACCACAAACATAGCAAATGCAGCATAAAATCTCTGGCAAAGATCATCCCCATTGATGTATGTGCCAAGGTATCTCTTCCCAACATCAGATACCTTCAGAAATCTCTTCCCAATGTCAGAGCTCAATCCAGACTGTAATAAATAAACCTCACCCAGAAAACAACAAGTGCAGTGATAATGTAGTATTTTATTTAAAATTCATAAATCAGACCCATAAACAACTGATAAAGAAATACACCTTAACAAATACTAAAATTCACATATGCAGCAGCTGCCGACCCAGATCATGCAACAGTGTGAAGTCAGTCTACGCCCGATGCGTTTCATCCAATGGGACGTCTTCACTGTCCCCTGAAAGTACACCACACATGTAGAAACAGTTACTCTTGGAAGCACTGATTTCCTTATATTTAATTTTCCCCACTGTAAACTGATCAGGCGACTTGTATCCACACAATGCAAAACTCATATTTGATTCACTAAGTGTGATCAATATGATTCTCTATGTGATTCAGTCTTTAGGTTCACATGAGGTATTTTAATCTGTGCCTTGTGTACGGCTGTGAGATTTTGCTTGCAACCCCATTCTAGCAGTCTCATAACTGTCAATTGGGATACGGCAGCTGCATAGACACAGACACTGCTCCCAATGTGGCATCTGTGTGGGTTCATGCCCCATGAACTATGCAAATTCTGTAGCATATTAAATCCATGTAATGCAGCATCTGAATATGATCAACTGTAGAACCTGTGCGACCTCATAGTGTTAGAATTAAGTCTAAGTTCCCCTAAATATTTATTTATTTATTATGTGTTTATGTAGAGCTACCCCCACAGGAGCCGCGGAGTGTAACAGGTTCTTTCCCCACATAGTGCAGAGGCAGCCAGGCACACAGCAACATTCATTCTGGCTCATTGAACAGTCTAGGGGATGTCTTTTTAAAGTTTAATGCTAAATAACTTGTAACTGGGGAGGACAATGGGGTATGTGATACTTCAAAACACTTTAGCACAAATCTGCAGAGGACACAAGAGAATTGTTAAGCACAGTCTTTCACTGTCAGCAGAGGACCAGGAGAATTGTTGAACACATTTAGTAGAGATAGTCTGAAGCAGTCTAGGTTTTGCATCTGATGACCACAAGACAGGTAGGAATCACTAGTAGCAACAGACTGGAACAATCTAGATGCTTACAACTGAGGGCCACAAAGTAAACCGGTAGCACAAATAGCTCACAGATCTTATCCCCACAGGAGGGGGTGGGGAGAAGACATTTACGTCAGGGCTGCAGACTTTTTAACAGCATCCCCAACCACCTTCTGGACACACTTTTCCAGGGATTGGCTAGGTCCTGCTAAATGTTCAGGCTGGTTATTTGAATTTTCCCTCCCTAAGCTCTAGAAATTTCTTCTAGAGACAGGATGAGGCAACCAACCCCCCATCCTGTGAAACCCTGAACAGACCATAGCAAACAATCACTGCACCCCTGATTTTAGAGCAAGCCAAAAACTAAATTTACCTAGCAGCCTAACTAGGAGGGTGCCACATGTACAGTATGTCACAAAAGTGAGTACACCCCTCACATTTTTGTAAATATTTTATTATATCTTTTCATGCAGGGCTGGACTGGGACAAAAATGTGGCCCAGGACATCATCTAGACCAGCCCACTTTAATTTTGCAAACACACACAAAAACATTATATACTGTTGGGGGGGGGTGGAGGAGACAGGGGGACACCGTAGAGGGGGTGGAGGAGACAGGGGGACACCGTGGGGGGTGGAGGACACCATGGGGGGGTGGAGGACACAGTGGGACACTGTGGGGGTGGAGGACACAGGGGGACACTGTGGGGGGTGGAGGACACATTTGGACACCGTGGGGGGTGGAGGACACAGTGGGACACAGTGGGGGTGGAGGACACAGGGGGACACTGTGGGGGGTGGAGGACACAGTTGGACACCGTGGGGGGTGGAGGACACAGTGGGACACAGTGGGGGGTGGAGGACAGAGAGGGACACCGTGGGGGGTGGAGGACACAGGGGGACACCGTGGGGGGTGGAGGACAGAGGGGGACAGCGATGGGGGTGGAGGACACAGTGGGGGATGGAGGACAGAGGGGGACAGCGTGGGGGGGGTGGAGGACAGAGGGGGACAGCATGGGGGGTGGAGGACACAGGGAGACACCGTAGGGGTGGAGGACACCGTGGGGGTGGAGGACACAGTGGGGGTGGAGGACAGAAAAGACAATGTGGGGGGTGGAGGATACAGTGGGGGGTGGAGGACAGAGGGGGACAGCGTGGGGGCTGCAGGACAGAGGGGGACAGCGTGAGGGGGGAACAGGAGTATCATGGGGCCTCCTGCGAACCTGTTGGGGCCTAGGCCCCTACATCTGTACTGGCTGCCTTGGCTCCCCCTTCCCCAATGATGGTGATAGTACACAGCCTCACCCGATGCCTGCAAAAAGACCTCTCATGGCGCGCTGCTGTCGGCCGGCCCCTCCACTCTTCTCGTCCATAACGGATGATGTCATGTACAAGCACCTGGGGTGGATGGGAGGGAAGGAGGGGCCAGCGGGGAACAGCACTCTGAGGAAGGTCCTATTGCAGCCGCTTCCAGTGCTAGTGTTGCAGATGTCATGGGTCCCACAGTGCTGATAGGTCAGTCCACCCCTGCAGTACAGCAGTGCTCAAAGTAATGGCTGCGTGGGCCGCGCAGCCATTACTTTGACAGGCTGTCACTCAAACCGGCCCACTGAGCCATCGGCCCACCGGGAAACTCCTGGTAGTCCCGATGGCCAGCACATGCCTGTTTTCATGTGACAACACTGAAGAAATTACACTGTACAGCCTGTATAACATGGTAAATTTGCTGTCCCCTCAAAATAAATCAAGACACAGCCATTAATGTCTAAACCACTGGCAACAAAAGTAAGTACACCCTTAAGTAAAAATGTTCAAATTGGGCCCAATTAGCCATTTTCCCTCCCCGGTGTCATGTGACTCATTAGTGTTACAAGGTCTCAGATGTGAATGGGGAGCAGGTGTGTTAAATTTGGTGTTATCGCTTTCACTCTCTTATACTGGTCACTGGAAGTTCAACATGGCACCTCATGGCAAAGAACTCTCTGAGGATCTGAAAAAAAAAGAATTGTTGCTCTACATAAAGATGGCCTAGACTATAAGAAGATTGCCAAGACCCTGAAACTGAGCTGCAGCACGGTGGCCAAGACCATACACCGGCTTAACAGGACAGGTTCCATTCAGAACAGGCCTCGTCATGGTCAACAAAGAAGTTGAGTGCACGTGCTCAGCGTCCTGTCCAGAGGTTGTTTTGGGGAAATAGACGTATGAGTGCTGCCAGCATTGCTGCAGAGGTTGAAGGGGTGGGGGGTCAGCCTATCAGTGCTCAGACCATATGCCGCACACTGCATCAAATTGCTCTGCATGGCTGTCGTCCTGGAAGGAAGTCTCTTCTAAAGATGATGCACAAGAAAGCCAAACAGTTTGCTGAAGACAAGTAGACTAAGGACATTAATTATTGGAACCATGTCCTGTTGTCCTGATGAGACTAAGAAAAACTTATTTGGTTCAGATGGTATCAAGCGTGTGTGGCGGCAACCAGGTGAGAAGTACAAAGCCAAGTGTGTCTTGCCTACAGTCAAGCATGGTGGTGGGAGTGTCATGCTCTGGGGCTGCATGAGTGCTGCCGGCACTGGGGAGCTACAGTTCATTGAGGGAAACATGAATGCCAACATGTACTGTGACATACTGAAGCAGAGCATGATCCCCTCCCTTCGGATACCAGGTCACAGGGCAGTATTCCAACATGATAACAACCCCAAACACACCTCCAAGACGACCACTGCCTTGTTAAAGAAGCTGAGGGTAAAGGTGATGACCTGGCCAAGCATGTCTCCAGGCCTAAACCCAATTGAGCATCTGTGGGGCATCCTCAAACGGAAAGGTGGAGAAGCGTAAGGTCTCTAACATCCACCAGCTCTGTGATATTGTCATGGAGGAGTGGAAGAGGACTCCAGTGGCAACATGTGAAGGTCTGGTGAACTCCTTGCCCAAGAGGGTTAAGGCAGTGCTGGAAAATAAAGGTGGCCACACAAAATAATGACACTTTGGGCCCAATTTGGACATTTTCACTTAGGGGTGTGCTCACTTTTTTTGCCAGCGGTTTAGACAATAATGGCTGTGTGTTGAGTTATTTTGAGGGGATAGCAAATGTACACTGTTATACAAGCTGTACACTCACTACTTTACATTGTAGCAAAGTGTCATTGCTGCAGTGTTGTCACATAAAAAGATATAATAAGTGAGGATTGTACTCACTTTTGTGAGATACTGTAGTTTGTAAATCATAGTCTCTATCATTTTCAGGTACTCACTGTATTCCAACTGAAATACCTGGTTGATCCTGCCAGTCACCTTTCTTCCTTGTTCTAAACCGATCACAAAAAGCACAGAAGTTGATCAGAAGCTTGTCAATTTTCATCCCTTGGCTATCCATTCAGACATACAGGACACTGTGCAGACAAACAGCATGCTTGTATTGGGTAGTTTGTTCAGCCACCATGCCCCACGACCATTCACAGCCTGTCTTTTGCACACACCCCCGCAGCCTGCCTCTTGAACACGCCCCCTGCTTAAGCACAGTTTGCATCTTGACCCAGGCTGAACAGACTATGGAATAAAGGCACTCTGTGTTTCTGTACAGTGTCCTATATCTGCGCCCCCCCCACTATCAAGAAGAAGAAACTTTATGTAATGGCGCCATCCTCAGTGCCCGTCCTGTAGCTTGCCTGGAGGTCACTTCTGGGGTTATCACAGTTCTGTGGACCAAGTTGCTCTTTCTATTCATTTGTTGTGCAATTATATACAACCATTTGTTGAGATGCCTATCATTATGCTCGAACAATTATATTTTCAGTTTTTCTAAAAATGTTTTTTTCATGTCCAGTACATTCCATGGTTGGATTTACTGATATTTATGTGTTTTCCTGCATTTCTTCATTTAGATTCTAATTTGAATGTATGTTCTAACATATTCTCCTGAAGAAGCCTTATAAAAGGCAAAACATGTTGAGATATTTTCTTCAAGCAGCATACTTGTGATAACATTCGTGCAATTTATGCATCACTCCAATCATCACATATAAAGTTTAAATCCTTTTAGACAATTTTCATGTTTTTGATTTTAAGGAAGTACTGAATAAAATTGTTAATTTTTAACAGATTATGTATTGTTGATACTTGGCACCTTGAAAATCCCAAGAACCTACAGTATTTCTTCCTCTTTATACATTATCTAGGGATGTGGTGCCTCTTGCTCCTTCTGCCCATAACAGGTTTTCCATGTTTCAACAATAGTTCAGATTTAAAGTAAAGGTATGGCTTCTGTAAAGTGTCTAAGCTGATATTATAAATTAAACGTAAATGACTTTTAGAAGTCAGTTTTTGACCCCAACCCTTTTGCTTCCTAAGCTTTCTGATGGGCCTTGAGGAAGGCTGTTTCACATTATTAGACCAACAAAAAACTCAGAGAGGGTTAGGTCAAGCACAAATGTTGCATAATAGAGCTCCTGGGATTTCTGGTACATTCACGATGAGATGTGCAAATATGTGTATGTATCTTCTAGGCATGGACCCTTCCATTTTTGGGCCTTAAGATTTCAGAATAATCTAGACTCCAATATGGCTAGTTAAACATTATAATGTAACAACCCTTACTGTAGTTCTACTTTTAGATTAAATAATACATTAAGGAGAAGTAAGGAATAAACAATTCACAGATCTTTTAAGCCAAATAAAATTTTCTTTGCCTTAGTGAGCTTCTACAAATGTGCTTTACGTACCAAGACTGACTTTTAGTTTCATTCCTAGCTTGCATGCACTAAGGCTAGGTTTACACTTGTGCAGCTCAGCTGTCTCTTTTTCCTTTTGAACTGGCTACTGTGCTCCTGAAAATGTAGAAAAAAGGTCCCTGCGCCATTTTTGAAAACTCAGCTTGCACAGAAACCACAAGTGCACTGCAGTTACCAGTGCGGAGGAACCGCGCTGCATTTTCCAATGCCATTGAGAATAAATATACACCCCCGCATCGCATGCGTTTTCCTGTGTGGGTGGTTGCGGCTGCACAAACAGGTGGAGACTCGTAGTGGTAACCACCCGCACAAGTGTGAACCAAAAGCTAATAGTATGGTGAATGTTATATTTTTATTTTGTATAGCTAAAATAACTTAACAGACATCACAAGCTTATACTGTTAATATCAATCCAGATGTTACCAAGCATTGTGCATTGCTCTTGTTGAAGTGTATGTCAGAGCAAAATAAAAAATATATATTCAGTACATCTCTATAAAACATACATGTTTACCCTGGTCTTATCCCTTTACAAATGCTGCAGGTAAAGACAAATACCCATTGATTGGTCAGAAATCCAGCGTGCTTCCAACTTCCAGTTTGTGCTGACAGTGTAATGCTTTTGCTGCACTGAAATCTCAACCAGAATTGCAAGCACTGCCTGCTGGATATTGGATCTCCATATATCCCCACCCTTTTCTGTCCTACTCCTGGTGTCAACATTGGTTTCTTTCCTAGCAAAACAATTTTGTTGCCTTGACTCCCAAGATCCTACCAACACGATGTGCAGGTCCCTAGGAAGTGTAGTTCTGTGGTAATGCCTACATTAATAGGAACTGACCTCCCAGCAGCTGCTCCTGCAACAGATTTATGTCTGGTGATGATGTCACATGGAGTAATAGAAGCTGTTTCTCACTAAATCTAGACTTACATCCATGCGGGCTGCACTTGATGCATTTTTCAGGCACGTTTTGATGCGTTTTGCATGCAGTTTTCATGCATTTTGTGTTTTGTTTTTCTTTAAGCACAGTATATATAGCTGGTTGCTAAGGAGTGGGCCGGGATGCCGACATCAATCAGTCAACAGCTGAATGTAAAAAAAAAAATTGCCAAAAAAAATTGTGAAAAAAATGGTGTAGGGTCTCCCCCAGATCCATACCCTTCCCTTCGGGTCTGGTATGGATTTTGAAGGGGACCCCCCCACACCAATATTTAAAAAAAAATGGCATGGGCCCCCCAAAATCCATACCAGACCCTTATCCGAGCATGCAGCCTGGCAGGTCAGAAGAGGGAGGGGATCAGCTAGCGCCCCCCCTGAACCATACCAGGCCACATGCCCTCAACGCTCTGCCCTCCCACCCCAAAGCACCTTGTCCCCATGTTCACCAGCCGGGGGTTGTCGGGGTCTGCGGGTGGGGAGCTTATCAGAATCTCGAATCCCCCTTTAAGAATGGGGGCCCCCAGATCCTGCCCCCCCATGTGTATGAGTATGGGGTACATTGTACCCCTACCCATTCACCATAAAAAAGCAGCATTTCTCCAGGACCGCCACCGATTTCTTCTTCCTCTGGTGATGTCTTTTCCCTCCTCTGTCTTCTCCTTCGGGGGATGTCATCTTCCTCTGCCACCGCTGAACTGTTAAAAATAAAAAAAACAGTCCTCCCCGAGAAGACAGCAGAGGGAGAAGACAGCGGAGGGAGAAGACATCACTGGAGGGAGAAGACAGAGGGAGAAGACCGGAGGAAAAAGACATCGGTGTCGGTACCGAAGAAAGAAGACACACTGGAGCTACAACGGGGGACATTCTTCATTTTTAATAAAGGTCTTGTCAAAAACCGTCTCTTGTTTTTTGTAACACTACACTGCTTTTTTTTGGTGAACGGGTAGGGGTACAGTGTGCCCCATACTCATTCACGTAGGAGGGGCTGGGATAATCGATAAGCCCTCTGCCCACATAATCTCACAACCACTGGCCAGGGTTGTGGGGAAGAGGCCCTTGTCCCCATCAACATAATCGAAATTAATTATTTCAAATACATTTGTAAATTACGAATTCTTGAATTCACAAATTTTCGAAATTCGGGAATTCGGAGATTCGAAAATTCGGAAATTCGAAAATCCGAAAATAAGAAAGAAAATCAGAAAATCTGAAAATCCAAAAATTTGAAAATCAGAAATAATAACTAACTAACTAATAATAACTAACTATTAAATTATAGGTATTGGAATTTCCTTTCAAATTTGGCTGTTAGTGAACGTAACCTAAACAAATTTATCCGAAGTTATGAATTATCCGAAAAAACGTATTAATAATAATAAATAATAATGAAATGCTTTTATTATTATTATTTTTATTATTCATTATCATTAATTTGTTACATTCCATTAGTTTAGATTTAGCATTCATTATTTCGGATAATTCATTACTTCGGATAAATTTAATCAAACCTAGCTATCATACATTTGACTTCTGATACCTTTCCCACCTTTTTAATATGTGGTTATGCATGCCGGCAACCCACCACCCCCCTCTTCCTTCCTTTTACCATTTCTTCTTTCACTTCTCCTTTTTTCATCCTTCTCTCTTCTTTATCTTTTCTTTTTTCTTTTTTTTTTTTTTCTCCTTTATCTTCCCCCCGCTATCCTTTCATATTCAGTATTTTCATTAAACCAAAGCTACATTTTTCTTTTTTCTGGTTTCAAATGTGTTTGGATTATAGTGCTCCCATAGTATAAATCCTCTGCCTAATTAGGTAGAACGTTGATTTTTTGTATATTTATAGAGATAAATATTGTATCTATGACTTACACATATTCGCTGTCATCTATGAGTACTGTAATCTATGTTATTGCTAATATGAAAATGTTACCTATTTTGAGATGTAATTTATATCTTTGTTATATTTTCCTTTAATAAAAATTTATTAAACAAAAAAAAAACAAAAAACTTCGGATAAATTTGTATTCATTACGTTCAACAGCCAAATTTGAAAGGAAATTCCAATACCTATAATTTAATAGTTAGTAATAGTTATTTTTAGTTAGTTGGTTATTATTTCAGATTTTCAGGTTTTCTAATTTCATTCTTTTAAATTTTCGGATTTTCGTTCTTATGTTTAGATTTTCAGATTTTCGAATTTCCGAATCTTCAAATTTTCGATTTTCAGATTTTTGAATTCCATAAAAATTTGTTAAACGGGTTTTCGTTAATTTGAATATTTGTCGAATTTCGTTGAAAAACAAATTTGAAGCGAAACAAATTGCACATGTCTACAAGTCCAGGGTCTGCTGTTCCTGCTATCATCTGCTGTTCCAGCTATCTGGCCAGCTCTGGTGACGCACCTGCTACGCATCACTACTACCAGTGGAAGACCACACAGGCACTCATACCTAACTCGCAGCTACCGTCACAAAAACAATGGTTGCCAAGCCGGGCTGTACAAGAGGCCTCCCTCTGCACGTCAGGCTTAGCTGCAAGGTACGTGACAGAACATTTGGCAATCGTTGTCCATGCCTTACTCCAGAAAGTTCAGTTAACTTTTAAATAAACCTGTGCTTTTCTCATGCACCTATTCATGCAACCAAAGATGATTATATCTAAAGTATCTTCATTTGCTCCCCACTGCTCTACTTATCTGCAGAAATAAGTAAAAGAAGCCCCGTATTACCACCAAGTTGTAACTTGAGATATTTCACATGGCTGAACATGCTTTCCTCGCCGCCAACTGACAGTGCACCAGCCAAGCACCAGAACTGTCAAGTGGGAGGAAAGAGAGCAAGTCACATGCTTGTCCATACATGAAAATACCTGGTATGTCACTTTAGTTTCCAATGCAAATAGAGCATCATGGTGGGGATATTTGGAGAAAAGGGAAGGGAAGTATAGACAGTTCCTGGGACCTGCATGTAAGTGATACGTGGACCAAGAACAGGTTCGTTTTAAAAGGAATGAGTTTGGTTGCCGCTTCCTAAATTTTGAAAGTTTTGAATGTAGAACTGTGTTGTTTAGTGACACCAATCAAATTTTTTTTCTTTTCTCAATAGCACAATGGAAAAAATTAGAGCTGAAAACTAGTCGCTGGCAGCAACTAAGATTATTCTTAATCAGCGTGATAAATAAGGCCCTTTACTTTAGCTTGTTATAGCATAACCTTTTCCAGAGATAACGCAGCCTCCCAAACTCAGCCTATTGACGTGTGCTGACACTTTATTCCCTACTGTACTAAGTACTATCTGTTAAGCAACCAGAATAGCTCCAGCAAATCTGCAGTACTTATTTTCCAATAGGATCAACATTCCACAAGGCTCTTATTTCTGTTCATATATACATAAAAGTATCATTTGCTTCTCTTATATGCTGACAAGTACCACACAGCAAATAAAGTAATTATGGGGTACTGATGAATTTTGTGACCCAGCTCCTTTCATGAAAGCCACCACAGCCTTAGATTTTTTTTCTTTCAAAGAGAAATATATACTAAGTAAAGAAAAATTCCTGAAAATGTATGGTTTTAAAGTGACATCATAGTCCCTGAAGAACTTTCTGTGCATCTGTGGTCTTAATTATATATCTGTTGGCATCAGCAATTGTACTTTTAGGAACCACTTCCATCTGCATGCCAGTAACTTCATCTGTGCAAGACATTACAAAATATACTCTATGTTATGCTTAAATATTGCATGTAAACAATCCTCAAAAAAAGGTTCTTTCATAGCACATGAAAATTACAGTCTACAAACTTTAAACTTCATGGTCTTGTTATTCTTTTTTTTTTTTTTTTTTTTTTTAATCAAAGTCTGTATGTCTTATCTATACATTTCTTACTATTATTACTTACAATTCAAGAATTCAACTGTTGAACACTTCCTTTTTTCCTAAAAGCATTTATATTAACCTATTTAGTACCAGAATGAAATGTAATTTAGCCTTGCTGAGTGGTAGCCAATCCAAATTAATTTATAGTTCACTTGGTTTTTCCCTTAACTCAGTAGAGCTGTGGTTTCTCTCTATTACGAGTAGGTGTCACTGGTACCTCTGGCAATAATGAGAGAAGCTACCGAAAAACTGAGTTATAAATATATGGGTGTCTCCAGCGGACCAGCTTTCCTTCCTTTAACTGTCACATTTACCCCAACGCAGGTGGTCAGACAGTATAGCTGTCTACTGCGTACTTCACCTATAGCAGCCCCCTTTCCCATAAGGCAAGCAGGCCTACTGGTACTCAGTTGCCCCCAGGACTTATACACAATGCTATAGTGCCTGGCGACCACTCCAGGGCAGATGCGAACTGAGAAAAGCAAACAGATACTTGTGGTTCGCAGACAGAGAGCATGGTTCTATGACAGTCCAGCTAAAAGGCAGGCTGAGTTTAGGGAAAAGTCCAAAATCCGGTCCAAAGTCATACACAGGCAAATCCAATCTAGCAGAGCAGGACAGACAAACAGGGGGCTTGATCAGGAACAACAAACATATCACTGTCTATCACAAGCATCCAAATGAGGGTTTAGCTGGCTTATAACAGGTTTGAGTTTCCACCCAGAGACGGGTCACATCAATCAGCCTGCAGGTGGATAAAGACAGGGAGAATGCCATAGCCAAAACCCAGTTGCTGGAATGAGGAGCAGGAGCGCTAGACGCTCCTGACAGTAACTCCACCTCTGAGGCAGAGTTACAGGTAGGAAAGCTGGTCCGCTGGAGACACCCAGATGTGGTGAGATGCCCGTGTGATCAGAGCTACAAACAGAGCTTGCACTTGTTATAGTGAAGCCAGTGTTTTATGATATAAATGCTACATAACCCGGGTGTAGGGAGGAATGCACAGTTAAATGTGAACATGATAGCTTATGGAATTTTAAAGTTGTATATATCAGTTGCCTAAATAAAAAAGTTTTTTCTTTTACACTATTGGAGCCCTTTATCTCTATTATACCTTTAGTTTATGAAATGCCCGACCCTGGTGAGAGGAAGGAGTGGTGTTAGCTTGATTGATTAACCCCTTGGGAAAAAGCGCTGGCTGGCCTACTCTAGCAGGGGGTCACTCCTGTCTGGTGAGTTCTCATATGTGGTTTTGGCTTATTGCCAGGGCTGGGGCAAGGATTTTTGACACCCTAGGCGAAACCTCATTTTGTTGCTTGGCTCCACCCCTGAATCCACCCCATTTGCCCTGCCCATGTATACCCCACCTTTTTAATGAAGTGCCCATCAAATGCAGCCTCAACAGCGCCCATCAATACAGCCTCACCAGCACCCATCAATGCAGCTTCACCAGCAGCCATCAATGCAGCCTACCAGCGCCCATCAGTGCAGCCTACCAGTGTCCATCAGTGAATGTTTGCTTGATTCCAAACACTGTCCTCGGCTGCCGCTGCGCCTCTGACACTATGTGCGAATGGAGCGGCGGCTGCCTGCTGATGCTGAGACTTAGTTGCTTGCTGCAGAGAGAAGAGAGTAGAGCTTTTTTGGACAGTATTACACTAGATAAATGATAGCTCCAATTAGCACTTGAAGGATGTTATTCATTAATGTGGTTGTAAACCCCATTCATGAAACCTGACCTGGACACATATATCTGTAGTGTTTACTTATCTCTCTCCCCAAAGCCCTAAGTCCCGTGTCTTTCTGCTGCTCCATTCCTCTGTTATCAGCATGGTTACTTCTGACAAGTTTAATGAACAAAGGATGGTGCCCCCTCGGTCAAGTGATATTCAGGGAAAACTTTGCATCTTCTCAATGCATGCAAAGTGTTCTCTGATTGGACAAGGTAGAGATCTTGACATCACCACCCCACCTCTCAACTTCGTCCAGTCAGAGATCACTTTTAACATGCATTGAGAAGATTCAAAGTGTTCATTGAAGAGGCAAAGTGTTCCCCTGCCAAGCAGCTGACCTCCTATGTTCACAATGCAGCAGGGCATCTGCTTGGAATACAACCCGGAAGCTAGTGGAGATTACTGTAATTTCCTACTTCCACAGGGATCCCACAGGCATGGCATATACAAACTGACATTGGGCCAAGGTGGACCAATGTAACTATGTAAAAATTGGCACACCTGGAGTTCAGCTTTAATATTCACTATTTGGATAATATGAAGCTACTTTCAATGCAAGCAATCAATCATGTGCAAGAGCAAAAATTCATTTTTTTCCCCTCCATTAAAGGGCCAGTTCATGTTTTTATAAACTTACACTAATATACCCCTTTGCTCCTTCTAAACTAAACCACACCCCAACCCTCGTCCCCTCACTGCTTACTTACCTCCACTGCAGAGCCTCAGCATGATCTGGTGTTTATATCAACTGCGATTAATGCTCCATGCACACTAGCATTTTTTAAGCTAAAAAACCCTGGAAATATCACTGGATAAAAAACGCTGGTATTAGCTATTTGTAGTTGCTTTTTAGCAGCATTTTAGGAGTGTTTAGGAGCGTTTAAGAGTACTTAGGAGCATTTAGAAGCATTAGCATTTTGTTGGTATTTTTGCAGTAAAAGGGAAAAAAAAAGCTAAAAAGACGGTATTAGTAGTTCTGTTGAAAAACGCTCCAGGAAACTCAACAAAAACAATTTTTCTCTGCTCCTAGACGCTGAAACTCAAAAAATGCTAATAGCCTTAAGTAGTGTGCATGGACACATGGCATAACACTATTTAGCTTCTAGGAGCAGAAAAAATGCTAATAACAGCTTTTAGGAGCTTAAAAAAACACTAGTGTGCAAGGAGCCTAAATCCTTTTCCCTAACAGTGCCTGCACCACCTAATTTACAGCCCGATAAAAGTCAATGGGACCTCAGTGCCTCAAGGAAGTATTGAAGCTGTTGGAGCAGCATGACAAGAAAGCAATTAGAATTTTCAAAAGTTGATCAGCTTTGCAGCCAACATATTTCTCAGACCACAGGTTCCCATTTTATGGAGAAAAAAAAGGCTTTAGCTTTAGATATATTTTAATATATCTAAAGCTAAAGCCTTTTTTTTTTAATTTTTGGGAGATAAAAACACTGTCTTTTTTCATCATTTGTGTCTCATTAGGGAGATTTCCCTTTACTTCCTGTCAATATAAAGTAAGAGGTTATCTTTCTAATGTGGGGAAATCCACTCTTATGCCCCGTACACACGATCGGACTTTCCGCCAACAAAACTATGGATTTTTGTTCGAAGGTTGTTGGCTCAAACTTGTCTTGCATACACTCGGTCACACAAATGTTGGCCAACAATTCCGAACGTGAGAACGCGGTGACGTACGACGAGCCGATAAATAGGAAGTTCAATAGCCAGTGCGCCACCCTTTGGGTTCCTTCTGCTAATCTTGTGTTTGTCTCGTGTTAGTAGAAGTTTGGTGAGAGGCAATTCGCGCTTTTCAGCCTTATGCTTTTCAGTTCGTTTCTGCTTTTCAGTTTGTGCCTGTCAGTTCGCATCTGTTCTTCAGTGCGTGTTGTCAGTTCATTCCTGTCTTTCAGTGCGTTCTATAATTAGTTTGCATCTGTTTTTCAGTGCGTTTTTGTCCGCTAGTTTCTGATTTTCATCTCATTCTTTGTCAGGTCCTGTATGATTTTCAGTGAGTTCTGTCAGTTCGTTCTGAGCAGACGACCGTTTTCTAGCCATGTTGCGCTTACGTACTCGTAGTAGAGTTTGTACTGTTGTTGGGCTTGATGTTGGAGTTCTTGCTTTGACCCAAGTCCAGTCCATGAACAGGGGGAGAAGGAGTTCATGGAGCAAGAATTGGTTACTTAATCGTGACCAATAGGGATGAGCCGAACACCCCCCTGTTCGGTTCGCACCAGAACATGCGAACAGGAAAAAAGTTCGCTTGAACACGCGAACACCGTTAAAGTCTATGGGACACGAACATGAATAATCAAAAGTGCTAATTTTAAAGGCTTATATGCAAGTTATTGTCATAAAAAGTGTTTGGGGACCTGGGTCCTGCCCCAGGGGACATGGATCAATGCAAAAAAAAGTTTTAAAAACGGCCGTTTTTTCAGGAGCAGTGATTTTAATAATGCTTAAAGTCAAACAATAAAAGTGTAATATCCCTTTAAATTTCGTACCTGGGGGGTGTCTATAGTATGCCTGTAAAGGGGCGCATGTTTCCTGTGTTTAGAACAGTCTGACAGCAAAATGACATTTGGAAGGAAAAAACTCATTTAAAACTACTCGCGGCTATTGCATTGCCGACAATACACATAGAAGTTCATTGATAAAAACGGCATGGGAATTCCCCCCAGGGAAACCCCGAACCAAAATTAAAAAAAAAAAAAATGACGTGGGGGGGTCCCCCTAAATTCCATACCAGGCCCTTCAGGTCTGGTATGGATATTAAGGGGAACCCCGGCCAAAATTTAAAAAAAAAATGACGTGGGGTTCCCCCTAAATTCCATACCAGACCCTTCAGGTCTGGTATGGATTTTAAGGGGAACCCCGCGCCAAAAAAAAAAAAAAAAAACGGCGTGGGGTCCCCCCAAAAATCCATACCAGACCCTTATCCGAGCACGCAACCTGGCAGGCCGCAGGAAAAGAGGGGGGGACGAGAGTGCGGCCCCCCCCCTCCTGAACCGTACCAGGCCACATGCCCTCAACATTGGGAGGGTGCTTTGGGGTAGCCCCCCAAAACACCTTGTCCCCATGTTGATGAGGACAATCATCCCCACAACCGTGGCCGGTGGTTGTGGGGGTCTGCGGGCGGGGGGCTTATCGGAATCTGGAAGCCCCCTTTAACAAGGGGACCCCCAGATCCCGGCCCCCCCCCTGTGTGAAATGGTAAGGGGGTACTTACCCCTACCATTTCACTAAAAAACTGTCAAAATAGTTAAAAATGACAAGTCTCGGGGAATGCCACAGGGAAGTCCCGTCATGTCCCGTGCGTCAGAGGGGGGCGGGGTCACCGGGTGGCCCCGCCCCCCGTTATTTAAGAACCGTCAGACGAGGAGACGCCGTCACACAGCGGGAGCCTCCCTCCATGCATGGATGCGGAGCGGCCCGCAGAAGAAAAGAAGAGAAGATGAAGATGAAGAAGATGAAGAAGAGAAGAGGATGAAGAAGAAGATGAAGAGAAGAGCGGGAGCCTCCCCCCCAATGCCATGGGTGCGGAGCGGCCCGAGGAGAAGAAGACAGAAGACGCCGCGGAGAAGATGCTGGACGAGAACGCCGGAGGAAGAACCAGAAGAGTCAGAAGAACCAGAAGAAGATGAAGGAAGATAGAAGAAGCATTTAAATAAAGGAATTGTCAAAGACTGTCTCTTGTCATTTTTAACTATTTTGACAGTTTTTTAGTGAAATGGTAGGGGTAAGTACCCCCTTACCATTTCACACGGGGGGGGGCCGGGATCTGGGGGTCCCCTTGTTAAAGGGGGCTTCCAGATTCCGATAAGCCCCCCGCCCGCAGACCCCCACAACCACCGGCCACGGTTGTGGGGATGAGGCCCTTGTCCTCATCAACATGGGGACAAGGTGTTTTGGGGGGGCTACCCCAAAGCACCCTCCCAATGTTGAGGGCATGTGGCCTGGTACGGTTCAGGAGGGGGGGGGCCGCACTCTCGTCCCCCCCTCTTTTCCTGCGGCCTGCCAGGTTGCGTGCTCGGATAAGGGTCTGGTATGGATTTTTGGGGGAACCCCACGCCGTTTTTTTTTTTTTTTTGGCGCGGGGTTCCCCTTAAAATCCATACCAGACCTGAAGGGTCTGGTATGGAATTTAGGGGGAACCCCACGTCATTTTTTTTTTTTAATTTTGGCCGGGGTTCCCCTTAATATCCATACCAGACCTGAAGGGCCTGGTATGGAATTTAGGGGGACCCCCCCACGTCATTTTTTTTTTTTTTAATTTTGGTTCGGGGTTTCCCTGGGGGGAATTCCCATGCCGTTTTTATCAATGAACTTCTATGTGTATTGTCGGCAATGCAATAGCCGCGGGTAGTTTTAAATGTGTTTTTTCCTTCCAAATGTCATTTTGCTGTCAGACTGTTCTAAACACGGGAAACATGCGCCCCTTTACAGGCATACTATAGACACCCCCCAGGTACGAAATTTAAAGGGATATTACACTTTTATTGTTTGACTTTAAGCATTATTAAAATCACTGCTCCTGAAAAAACGTCCGTTTTTAAAACTTTTTTTTGCATTGATACATGTCCCCTGGGGCAGGACCCGGGTCCCCAAACACTTTTTATGACAATAACTTGCATATAAGCCTTTAAAATTAGCACTTTTGATTTCTCCCATAGACTTTTAAAGGGTGTTCCGCGGCATTCGAATTTGCCGCGAACACCCCAAATTGTTCGGTGTTCGGCGAACTTGCGAACAGCTAATGTTCGAGTCGAACATGAGTTCGACTCGAACTCGAAGCTCATCCCTAGTGACCAATTCTGTCATATGCCTTTGCTGCGGGAGCTCCAGAAGAATAATCCTGACGATTTCAGGAACTACAGGTCCATAAATATTGGGACATTGACACAATTCTAATCTTTTTGGCTCTATACACCACCACAATGGATTTGAAATGAAACAAACAAAACGTGCTTTAACTGCAGACTTTCAGCTTTAATTTGAGGATATTTACATCCAAATCAGGTGTAGGAATTACAACAGTTTGTATATGTGCCCCCCACTTTTTAAGGGATCAAAAGTAATGGGACATTTGGCTACTCAGCTGTTCCATGGCCAGGTGTGTGTTATTCCCTCATTATCCCATTTACAAGGAGCAGATAAAACGGTCCAGAGTTAATTTCAAGTGTGCTATTTGCATTTGGAATCTGTTGCTGTCAACTCTCAATATGAGATCCAAAGAGCTGTCACTATCAGTGAAGCAAGCCATCATTAGGCTGAAAAAACAAAACAAACCTATCAGAGAGATAGCAAAAACATTAGGTGTGGCCAAATCAACTGTTTGGAACATCCTTAAAAAGAAAGAACGCACCGATGAGCTCAGCAACACCAAAAGACCCGGAAGACCATGGAAAACAACTGTGGTGGATGACCGAAGAATTCTTTCCCTGGTGAAGAAAACACCCTTCACAATAGTTGGCCAGATCAAGAACACTCTCCAGGAGGTAGGTGTATGTGTGTCAAAGTCAACAATCAAGAGAAGACTTCACCAGAGTGAATACAGAGGGTTCACCACAAGATGTAAACCATTGGTGAGCCTCAAAAACAGGAAGGCCAGATTAGAGTTTCCCAAACAACATCTAAAAAAGCCTTCACAGTTCTGGAACAACATCCTATGGACAGATGAGACGAAGATCAACTTGTACCAGAGTGATGGGAAGATAAGAGTATGGAGAAGGAAAGGAACTTTTCATGATCCAAAGCATACCACCTCATCAGTGAAGCATGGTGGTGGTAGTGTCATGGTGTGGGCATGTATGACTGCCAATGGAACTGGTTTTCTTGTATTTATTGATGATGTGACTGCTGACAAAAGCAGCAGGATGAATTCTAAAGTGTTTTGGGCAATATTATCTGCTCATATTCAGTAAAATGCTTCAGAACTCATTAGACGGCACTTCACAGTGCAGATGGACAATGACCCGAAGCATACTGCGAAAGCAACCAGAGCGTCTTTTAAGGGAAAGAAGTGGAATGTTATGTAATGGCCAAGTCAATCACCTGACCTGAATCCAATTGAGCATGCATTTCACTTGCTGAAGACAAAACTGAAGGGAAAATGCCCCCAAAACAAGCAGGAACTGAAGACAATTGCAGTAGAAGCCTAGCAGAGCATCACCAGGGATGAAACCCAGCGTCTGGTGATGTCTATGCTTTCCAGACTTCAGGCTGTAATTGAATGCAAAGGATTTGCAACCAAGTATTAAAAAGTGAAAGTTTGATGGATGATTGTATCTGGGCTGATCCAGCTAACACTGCATTTTTGGGAACCCTAAACTGCTGGGGACGCTAGTATAGATCTGATCGGATCAGATATTGATCCGTTCAGATACTATACCACTATGGGAGGCGTATGCTGCGTGCGTGGGTGTTCGCGTGGGTGTTAGTGGTACTGGCACTAATCTGACGCTGCCTGGGGTGATGCATATCACCGCCGGCGATCAGGGGGCTAAACCTTTATTCAGTAATAAACGGCGGGTGCCCTGACACTATAAAAAATAAACGAACTAACCAGCGTCACCCGTAACAGTTATACGGTGATCACTGGTGAAAGGGTTAACTAGGGGGCAATCAAGGGGTTAAAACCTTTATTAGGTTGTATATGGTGGTCCCTGACGATATAAAACGCTGATGGCGAACCTAAATATTTACCTCCCTAACTAGCGTCCCCAGTGACACTAATACAGCGATCAGAAAAATGATCGCTTAGTGACACTGGCGACGGGGGGTGATCAAGGGGTTAAAACTTTATTAGGGGGGTTAGGGGGGTACCCTAGACCTAAAGGGGGCTAACACTAACTGCCCTACCACACTAACTGTCACAAACTGACACCAATGCAGTAATCAGAAAAAAAAAAACTGCTTGGTGTCAGTGTGACGGGGGGGGGGGGGTGATTGGGGGGTGATCGGGGGTGTATTGTGTGCCTGGCATGTTCTACTGCGTGTGTGTGTGTGTGTTTGTGCACTCACATTGATGTCTTCTCTCCTCGGCGCCAGAACGGAAAATACCGAGCCGAGGAGAGATGACATAATTTCCTCTGCTGCTGTTTAGCATACAGCAGCAGAGGAATGATCACATTGGCTGGGAGCGATCGCGAGGGAGGGGCCACGAATGGATGGCCTCCCCCTCACCTCCGATCGCCGGGGGACAAACGCCGACCGCCTCGGGCACCGGGGGGGTCCTATTGGACCCCCCGCCCGCGGGAGGCAGATCACGTACAGGTACGTGATTCTGCCAGCCCGTGCCATTCTGCCACAGTATATCTGTGTGAGGCGGTCGGCAAGTGGTTAACAATGTATTTTGTCAGCTCCATTGTAGTGCTTACTCTAAACACCCCTAAAATTTGTTCAAATGTTATTGTTGTCCTTAAATTCATGCATAGCGCAAGAGGCTTTTTTTGGGAGGCCAAAACTCATTTGGAACCCTCCCTCCCCCCGCTAAGTCAACCAATACCAATACTCTATCTGTTGACTTTACACACTATACGTACCTCTTTTGTGGTCATATTTATGGATGAATTCACCAAAGCATGAAGTGCAAGTGCCTGCCTGAATACTTCCAAATGGTACTGTTTCAAGTTTTGTTCTCCTATTATCTTGAAAGGTAATTGAAGAATGTAAAAATGTGGACAGTCTGTATTCATATTTTTTGATTATGACACTTCTTACTTGTCCAGTGGGCTGCCAATAGTGTAAGTAAGGAGGGGCTGGCCAAAGTAACACACGTTATTTATGCATTCATCTCTCAATGAAATGGAGACAGTTACCTGTCCAAAACATCTACCCCCATCTACCCTCACCCTAAAATTTTTACAATGGGCCATCAGGGGGGGTGAGGAATCTGATAAGTGGACCTTATACTTTTGACTTTAAATACTCATTTAAATAAATGTTATACTTATGTTGGCCAAGAATGTTTGTGTCTAATCTGCTTGCAATGTTATGTGCAAAAGTACTAATTTTTTTTCTTGTTTGACTCCACAGTTTCCTTCCAACCCACAGGAATGGCAGACTGTGGCCTCCCAATTCACCCAGCAGTGGGACTTTCCCAATAGATGGGAAACATGTCCGGGTCATCCGACCCCCCAACTCGGGGTCGTACTACTACAACTACAAGGGGTACAGTAGTATTGTGTTGTTGGCGGTGGTGTCGGCGACTTATGAGTTTCTGTATCTGGACGTGGGGAAGAATAGCTGTATGTCGGATGGAGGAGTCATTGCCCAGACTGAATTCTACAGGCGTCTCCAGAATGGCAGCTTGGGATTGCCTCTTGCAGCGGATAACGTGGCGGGCCTCCCGTTTGTCTTTGTGGCAGATGAGACCTTTGCGATGGGGAGGATTTGATGAGGCCATTCCCCATGAGAACCCTGACCCTGGACCAGAGGGTTTTTAATTACCGGCTGGCCCGTGCCAGAAGAGTGGTGGAAAATGCCTTTGGCATAATGGTCAGCCGGTTCCATCTTTTCTAACAGCCATAAATATGGCCGAATACAAACTGAACCATATAATTTTATGCTGCTGCATTTTACATAATTTTATGCGTAAAAATGCAGCCAACTATCTGGCCTCAGTTGCGACTGAGGCCGGCTCACTGGAAGAAATAATGACGACACTTGAAGCTGGTCATCCTGGCTTGCTCCCCCAAAGCACCCGCGAAGTACGGCAAAGCTATCTGGAGTATTTTGAGGGGAGTGGGGCAATTGATATGTCAGGGAATCTGTAAGCTCTTTCTAATACATTTTTTTTTAAAACTAAACTCATATTTCATTCGATTTACTGCTTGTGTTTCTTATCTATCTCCTAGGTTCTCCAATGGCCTTTTATTTTTGTCCATTTTCTTCAATAGTGCAAACGTAACTTATTTGATACATGAGGTGACAATCTCTTCTTCAGCTAACTATTATGTTCTGTTGTGCTATGGGTCTGCTATACACACAATGTTTTGGTTGTTAATGTTTGTAATCCATTAATGATAAAAATAATCATCATTTTAAACTCCATGAATTAATTTCTCCCTAAATGGCCTGATTTTGGCAAATTTAACAGCACAGGGGGGGTTATTTACTAAAGGCAAATCCACTTTGCACTACAAGTGCACTTGAAAGTGCACTGAAAGTGCACTTGTAGTGCAAAGTGAATTTGCCTTTAGTAAATACCCCCCATTGTCCCTGTAACTACACTAACTTACTAAAAAAAAATTTTATTGAGCATTTAAAGAAGAAGCCACACATTGTTGAGTATAAAACATTTTAATCCAAGCACATTCACATGCGCATTATAAAAGGGTTTTTAAACAAACCAACATCTTTGGTGTAAAACGTGTATGTTTGACAGTAGATATAGCCTTTTTTTGTGGCTAACAAGCATGTTTAAAAACATAACATCCACATCCCCAACTCAGGAACTTACAAAGTTCAACTTTGATAAAGTGAAGGCCACATGAGACATTAGTAGGTGAAAACTGTGTTGATTTTGCCTTCATCAGATGGGGTGATCTCACCCCTTTAAAAGACAAATTTTGAAGATGCACACAAATTGGGACTCAAAATTTGGACTTGCATCATGATCCCATGCCTAAAATGTGTGTCTTTTCCCTACATCTATTTTGATACAGCCACAAAACACACAGTGTGTCAACATGTGCTATCTGCCATCATGAGATATCAACGGGATATCAATGTACACGTTTTGTGGGTGCAACAACTAAAGTAGGTGAGAGGAAGGGGTTGCACCCCCGAAACACATGATGTGAGCTAGCACATGTTGACACACTGGGCCTTATTTCAGAAAGGACAATCCACTTTGCCCTACAAGTGCCCTTTCAAGGGCACTTGCATTGCACTTGTAGTGCAAAGTGGTTTGCCTTTTTTGAAATAAGCCACAGCGTGGCTTGAATCAAGTTTGTATTTCATTATAGTTACAAACACATCTAGACAACAATGTAATAAACTTATTTTAATACAAATAGGCATGAACATATGCACTTAACCTGCATCTGTCAAAAACAACGTATTAGTGGTCGAACGAACGATGTTTAATACGAACGATTACTGTGCCCACGAACCTCAAACTTGGCATTTTAAACTGTACAACAGTAAAGAAAAGCACATGTACCAGCACAAAACTAATAATAATATAAGGAACACAGGACAAATACTTACTTTTTTGAAGCACTTTCCTGATGTTTCTATACTGATCATGCTCCCTCATTTTCAGGTCTAACCAGCGCTTCCTCAATTGCTCCTTGGATCCTCGTAGCCCAAAATTCCTGTGCAGATTTCTCACAACTTTAGTCGTGATCTTGGCCTTTCTCACATTAGGGTTGCTGTACAGTCCATGCTTCCCATCATAGTCTGCCCTCTTCAAGATGTCCCCCATCTCCACCATCTCTTCAAAGGACATATTTGAGGCATTATATCTCCTCCTGGATCTGGAACTGCCTTGCTCCGGGCTTTCCTCATCGTTGCTGCTCTCCACACGCACCTGCTGTATCTCTGCCATGTGCTCTCCCACTGCCCCGAAAGAGAAGAGGCGGGAAATACACTAGAAAGAAGGACAGGGGCGGAGTTTCATGCATGGGCAGTGTATATAAAGCATAACATGCGGGCGTCGTACATACGATCTGTGAGTGGAGGACAGAGGATCGTAAGCGCTGACTGTGCAAAACGAAGGTCCAATTTTAACTTGGGGCATCAGTGGTTAGTGGCATCAGTATAGTGGCCTATACTGCTTATAGATTGAGGCCTATATTGGGACAAGATTAGGAGAGTTTAGCCTGACATTAGGGTTTGTCTTGTGTTGTGTCTTGCAGCTAAAATGGTGGATAAATTCACAGACCCAGACTTCCTACCCAAATTCCTCGACATGTACAGGAAGCAGCCATGTCTCTGGCAAGTGACATGCAAAGAATACTCTAACAACCAAAAGAGGAAGGCAGCGCTGGAGAAACTGTTGGAATTGGCGAAGCCTGTGTATCCCACGGCAGACATCAACTATATGAAGGCCAAAATTTGTAGCCTGAGGAGCACATATAATAGGGAGCACAAAAGGTCCAGGATTCCATGAGATCCAGAGCAGCAGCAGATGACGTATATGTCCCCAGGCTGTGGTACTATGACAAACTGCGTTTTTTGTCAGACCAGTGTGACAGGCCATCGCTATCTACACTTCCTTCCACACTTTCTTACACACTTCCTTCCACATCAGCGAGGCTCCTGAATTCCAACCTGGGCCTTCTACCCAGGAAGATGTGGAGGAGCCCAGCTTGACCCAGGTATAGCATTGTTGAACATATTTCTTGTCAAAAATTGAATGCTGTTAACTAGATGCTATTATTTATCACTAATTTCTGATTTAACAATGTGGTTTACATATCAATAGACAATAGTAGCCAAAAATGATTGGGACAAGAATGAAAAATGCTGGGGTCAGAATGATAGTCTTTTCTATTTGTTAACATTCAATTTGCAACAGTCATGAGCTCAAAATTGTGTGCGATTGATGACCAAAGAACTAAAACTATGTACCATTTTCATCCCAGGAAAGTCTCAGCCAGGAGGAGGCCGTGGCAAGCAGCCTGACGGAATCCCAGGTTCCTCTCCTCCTCCCTCCAACCAAAAGGACCAGGAAGGCAAGGAACCTGGAGGAGTCAGCGACTGCTTTAATTCACCAGGCTACTGCGGTACTTACAACGACACCTGGTGGCCACGAGTCATTTGGATGTGTGACAGCAAGTAAACTCGAACACATGGAGGAGGGCCAACGCCTGATCTGTGAGAAAATCATTCTTCAGGCCCTAAACAAGGGGATAAGAGGCCAACTCACAAATCAAAGCCACCTGTGTGAGTTGGACCATACTCCTTCACCACCTCCAGCAACACCCCAACACCACAGCCACCCAACCCACCAGAGCAGCATGGAAGGAAGTATGGATTTTTTGTTAGGAAAAATACTTGGCTATGTGTTTTACTTCAAAAAGGACAATTTGTTTGTGAGCAGGCAGGTACATTTTAAAAATACAATGTCAAATTAACAAGGGACACCAACATAGTTGTATCTCTTTGAGGTTAAAAAATACAAGATAATAATGGTGTTGTAGTAACTTGACACACAAAACGAAAAAAAAAAATATTTTGGAGATCACTAGGAAAAAATAAAAATAATAAAAAAAAATTATTCTGGAGATCAAGAGAAAAAACAAAACGAAAAAAAAAATATGGAGATCACTAGAAAAAAAAAAGATTATTTTAGAGATCACTAGAAAAAAACAACAAAAACAAAGATTATTCAGGAGATCACAAGAAATGATAAAAAATCAGTTTGTGAGAACTCTGTGATTATCAACAGCAAAGCAGCTTCATTATTATAGCATTATAAAGAAGAAGAGAATGCGATGCGTTGAGAGATTTCAGAATTTGTCGTGTGACGAATGTGCTATCTCCATTACGAACGCTAGTTTTACAAGACCGAGCGCTTCTGGCTCGTACTTGATTCCGAGCATGCGTGAACTTTTGTGTGCGGACTTGTGTACACACGATCGGACTTTCCAACAACAAAGTTTTGTTGGCGGAAAATTTGAGAACCTGCTAGCAAACATTTGTTGGCGGAAAGTCCGATAGCAAATGTTCGATGGAGCATACACATGGTTGGACTTTCTGACAACAAGCTCACATCCAACATTTCCCGTAGGAAAATCTGACCGTGTGCATGCGGCATTAGACAGTTGTCTCGAAAACGAATACCCCGATTGAAAGATTTTCCCTCTTTTCCTGTTCTGGTGGAAACTGAAAATTTTGGATTTATCCTAACTTTCATTCCTGGGGACATTGATGATCAGGATAGTTAGAGAGAGTACAGGGCTGGTTCACACCAGAATGCTCGCATTCTTACGCATTCACACGCGACACATTTTTGACGGTCTATTCATTTCAACACGCAGGAATGTGCAAAAAGTTTAGCAGTGGCTACATTTTAAATTAATATTGCACCAAACCGCATGGTTCTGTGGACCTACGTGTTTTAGTGGCCGCAAAGGCGTACGCTTGCTCAATGCATTTGGGGTGCCATTAACAATTAATGGCACCCGCGTGTGTCTGGAGATGGCAGTGCGGTATGGGAAACACACGCATGGAAATGCACGTTGCCTGCACCACAACTGGTGTGAAGGGGCCCTAAAGGATTTAGACTCCTCACCACATCTAAAAAAGTTTTGCTGTGTAAAAGGACCCCCTGCATGCAAAGGCTTTGTCTAGCCATATGCTGCCTGGAAACCTTCAAGGAAAAGAGAGCTAACAGACGTGAATATGGACTTTGTGTTGTTGATAAATAACATCAGCTACACACATGAGAGATCTATTTGATGTAAATAATCTTATCTACGGTATGTGTGATTTTTTTGTTAAATTGTTTCTATGGACTTTCAGATTCCAAATGACCCAGCATTTTTCCTACTCCATATATCCTCCATACCACTTAAAACATATAAAAAGTCCATTCTACGTCATTTAATAAATGCAGCCAAAGCCTGCATCCCCATGCTCTGGAAACAGCAAACCCCACCGACCACCTCAATGTGGTTACAGAAAGTAGAAGACATTAACAAGATGGAAGACCTCATATTGACAGCTCAAAACAGACAAGCAAGTTACACAAAAACTTGGACATTGTGGAATATGTTTAAATATTCTGAGGAAGGGAAAGCACTTTTCGGTAATCCAGACCATTAAAGAATCACATAACATCTCCGACATAAAAGATCTATTTAAATATAGGTTTCCGCCGATACTCCCCCCCCCCCCATCCTATCCCCCAATATCCCTTAATACTTTCCCCTATTTCCTTCCACGTCTCCCCTTCCCTACCCTCTCACTCCTATCTATTTTTTCTTTTTTTTCCTCTTTCTTATCTACTACTACCTTCTCTACTTTTCTGCCTTCCTTTTGGGTAGCTACCTTCTGATTAAAAAAAATGAATATCTAAGAAAGACTTGGAATTCAGCTAGAAAACCTACTTAGCAGACTCCTACATGTCTTCACAGGAAAATATACCTTTTAGTAGCAATCACATGTTAACGGATTGGATCTCCTAAGTCTTTCAATATATATGTTATCTTATGTAATGCTATACTGTCAGGAGGCTGCGACCCCCTTGAACTGTTATATACCGCTCTGGTATGTTTGAGGCTTTGCCCCTTCTTTCTTTTATAAAAAATCAATAAAAATTATATTTGCAAATTGTTTCTATGCAAAGTATGTAATTATATATACTTGAATTATGTTTCACAGCTCCAGTCATAATTCAATTATTTTAGTCTGCACTGAAACAGAGAACTCCTTAAGTGGTTAGTATCTCATCTCAATTGTTTTTAAAGTGACTCTGTCATGGTAGATGATTGGATGCTGCCATTGTTGGCTTACCCGACCGCAATAAATATACACTGTATTGTCAAAAGTATTGGGATACCTGCCTTTACACGCACATGAATTTTAATGGCATCCCAGTCTTAGTCCGTAGGGTTCAATATTGAGTTGGCCCACCCTTTGCAGCTATAACAGCTTTAACTTTTTTGGGAAGGCTGTCCACAAGGTTTAGGAGTGTGTCTATGGGAATGTTTGACCATTCTTTCAAAAGCGCATTCGGAAGGTAAGGCACTGATGTTGGACAAGACGGCCTGGCTCGCAATCTCTGCTCTAATTCATCCCAAAGGTGTTCTATCGGGTTGAGGTCAGGACTCTGTGCAGGCCAGTCAAGTTCTTGCACCCCAAACTTGCTCATCCATGTCTTTATGGAACTTGCTTTGTGGACTAGTGTGCAGACATGTTGGAATAGGAAGGGGCCATCCCTAAACTGTTCCCACAAAGTTGGGAGCATGAAATTGTCCAAAATGTCTTGGTATGCTGACACCTTAAGAGTTCCCTTCACTGGAACTAAGGGGCCAAGCAGGGGCGTAACTACCACCATAGCGACCCATGCGGACGCTATGGGGCCGGCAGCCGAGTGGGGCCCAGTGAGGATAAGAGCACCGCCGGCACAGTCTCCCAGCCAGGGGAAGAGAGAGGAAAGGAAGAGGCGAGCTGTCCGTATCAGCAGAGAGCTGAATTGCCCGATGTAAGAGCTTTATTAGAACTTCCAGTGTTCCCGGGGGAATAGCTCCTCCTTTTGGCCCGGTGCCTTTGATAGACAGAACGCCGATCCAATGCGGGACATGTGACGTCATCAAAGGCGTCAGGCCAAGAGGTGAGGCTATGTGACGATGAGCCCCGGGAAGACGGGAAATTCAAATGAAAGCTATTACAGCGAGCAATCCCGCTCTCTGCTGATCCGGGTGGCTTGCCTCTTCCTCTGCATAAGTGGGGCTGTATGGGGCACAGGCAGACCAGGCTGTATTGGGCACAGGTCACGCTGTATGGGGCACAGGTCACGCTGTATTGGGCACAGGTCACGCTGTATTGGGCACAGGTCACGCTGTATGGGGCACAGGTCACGCTGTATTGGGCACAGGTCACGCTGCATTGGGCACAGGTCACTCTGTATGTGGCACAGGTCACGCTGCATTGACACTAGGGCAGCTGTGGGGGGGGGGGGGGGGGCTGTTTGCAGGGGGGCTCCGTACAACATTTTGCTATGGGGCCCTGCTATTTCTAGTTACGCCCCTGGGGCCAAGCCCAACCCCTGAGAAACAACCCCACATCATAATCCCCCCTCTACCAAATGATTTGGACCAGTGCACAAAGCAAGGTCCATAAAGACATGGATGAGTGAGTTTGGGGTGGAGGAACTTGACTGGCCTGACCTCAACCCGATAGAAAACCTTTGGGATGAATTAGAGTGGAGACTGCGAGCCAGACCTTCTTGTCCAACATCAGTGCCTGATCTCACAAATGCGCTTCTAGAAGAATGGTCAAACATTCCCATAGACACACTCCTAAACCTTGTGGACAGTCTTCCCAGAAGAGTTAATGCTGTTATAGCTGCAAAGGGTGGGCCAACTCAATATTGAACCCTACGGACTAAGACTGGGATGCCATTAACTGTTTGCCTCCCGCCCATTGTCAAATGACAGAGGGACAGTCTCGTTTTGGGAGGACATCATATGACGGCACCCCAGAACGGCCACTATCGAGCGCTCGCAGGGGTGCACAGCACGGTGATCGTGGCCACACCGTGTTGCTAGGACATGGAGCAACCCCTATCTCTGTAAAGAGCTGCGGCTCTTTAACCATGTGATCGTCTGTGTCTAATCACAGCCGGTCACATGTAAACGAGGAAGTGCCATGAATCGGCTCTCCTAGCCTCACACTGACAGAGTGGCAGATCAGCGGCATCTCCTTGCAGGGGAGACCTAGGCAGGTAATCAGGGCACTGATCATCTAGTGCCACCTATCAGTGCTCACCAGTACCACCTATCAGTGCCCATCAGTGCAGCATATTAGTGCCCCATCAGTGCCACCTAATCAGTGCCCATAGGTGCCACCTCATCAGTGTCTATCAGTGCAGCCTATCATGGCCCATCAGTGCAGCCTCATCAGTGCACATCAGTGAAGGAGAAAAATCACTTATTTACAAAATTTACAGACAGAAAATAAGAAAAAATGTATTTTTGTTTTTTCAAAATGTTCTGTCTTTTTTATTTATCTTCTTTAAAAATAAAAATCCCAGCAGTGAATAAATGCCACCAAAAGAAAGCTCTATCTTTGTGAAGAAAAAGAGAAAAAAAATGTATTTGCTGTTGCATGACCGTGCAATTGTCATTCAAAGAGTGACAGCACTGAAACCTAAAAAGTGGCCTGTGTAGGAAGGGGTGAAAGTGCCCTGTATTGAGGTGGTTAAAGTTCATGTGCCTGTGAAGGCAGGCGTCCCAATACTTTTGACAATATAGTGTATATGTATTGCAGTCGGAGAAGCCAACAATGGCATATATACGTTGTGGTTGCAAGTAAGGTTGCACCGATACTAGTATCGGTGCCGATACTGAGTATTTGCACAAGTATCGGTACTCGTGCAAATGTACCGATACCTGAAACCGATACTTTCAGACTTGGTTCTTTGAGCTGTCAGTGGGTCTCCCCTGTTGACAGCTGAAGTGTTGAAGAATTGGAGCTGTCAAAAAAAAAAGCAGCCGACAATGTTTATTAACAACATTGCTCAGCCGCTGAAACACTAAAATTAAAAGAAACATTGAGGGTTATTTACGAAAGGCAAATCCACTTTGCACTGCAAGTGCACTTGAAAGTGCAGTCGCTCTAAATCTAAGGGGTAGATCTGAAATGAGGGGAAGCTCTGCTGATTTTATCATCCAATCATTTTCCTCGCATGTCCCCCTTGGATCTACAGCGACTTTACTTCCAAGTGCACTTGCAGTGCAAAGTGGATTTTCCTTTAGTAAATAACCCCCATTGTTTCTTTTTGTATCTTTCTGTTTCTTCATCTGCAGATCAAAGGGATGAACAAATGTTCCTCTATTTAACCCCTTATTAACCCTTAATTTACTCTAATCAGCCTTAATTAATTTCCTATTCTCCTCCATCTAATTATTATTTTCTTGCTTTTTTTTTGTGTTCACGTTTATTTTATAAATGATAAATAATGAAAACTTTTTTTTTGCTTGCTTTTTTAGTGAATATTTTTACATATATATATATATATATATATATATATATATATATATATATATATATATATATATATATTAACATATATTTACACATTTCACATTAAAAAAGTGCAAAATTAAAAAAAAAATCTATTTTGTTTGTAAATAACTTTTCAATGCTTTGTACCATTGCTGACAGCTGAAGTGAAAACAAAACAGTTGCGGTAGGTATCAGCGAGTACTAAAAAAAAAAAAGTATTGGTACTCGTACTCATTGTAAAAAAAATGGTATTGGTGCATCCCTAGTTACAAGTGGTTTACCGGGTTTATGGCTGTTATTTTTTTTTTAGCCAGTGGACGATTTTCTCACGAAAGTGGTCTGTGTGGCTCATTAGCTGCTGGATTGTTTTCACGTTTCCCCCTCCCGCCAATCCCTGGTGTTTTTCGGGCTTACCATTTTAAAAAGTAATTTCACTTAAGCTGGAAAAAAAAATAGCCAATAAAAAAAAAAATAATATAGTATATACAATTGCGACTCAAGTCATATTGTGTTTGAATGTTATTAAAAATTACCTTTCCTTTTAAATCTGCAGCTCTGTAATTTTCTGTAAATGCAATGCAATAAGGCTACCTGGAGTTGTTCTGTGCACAGAAAAATCACTGATTTTCCCAGAAGTTTACACTAAGATACAAGTAAGATTTCAGGCATCCCCTGCAACAAAAATGTCATTTTTGGTGAGATACTCCCAATGGGAAATCACGTCTAAAGGGATGCAGACCCTTCAATTTTCCTCATTAGATCCCTGCAGGTGCAGCAGCTGATTTATAATCATGAAACCTCTCAAATTAGATACACTTTCCACATGGACACAGACAAACACACATGGATTGCTTCAGAATAACAAAAGGTAAGAATCTCCAACAAAGTTTGTTAAAATCCTTGTAATATACATAGATAAGAGGGAACTTATTTTTCTCAACAAAAGTGGAGTTACTTTTAAGTCAGATACAGCCAAACATCTAGCATTTTCTGGAGACCTGAAGTGAAACGCCCCATATGTTTCTCATGATGACATAGTCATTTTAAAGCCGATCTCCATGGTTCCTGTGACTTTAAATAGTTTGTTTGGACCAAGCTGGTCTAAACAAGCTGTTTCCCTCACAAAGTACTGGAGTGTCCCTGTATATAAACTGTTTAACTGCGTGTAGCTTCAGCGACAAACAGTACACAGTGCTGGATTCTGACTGTGAGACAGAGACTTCCTGTCTCACCCCTCAAACAATGCAGAGTTGGTCTGAGCAGCACTCAGCCATTCATAGGCAGCTTTGTATTCTGTGAATATTTACAAAGCTTCCTCTGATTGGCTGAGTTGGAGAGCGTGACATCATCAGCCTGCCCCGTGACTCGACGAATCAGAGGACAGCTGCAGCGCCTCTCAGCCTATCCTTGATTTTATCAATGATTTTTATCCTGTGCAGAACTATGCTGATTCTGGGCAGTGCAAGCTCTATTTGATCATGCAAATGAGGACTTACAGTATAATTGTACTAATGGAGTAAGACCAGCTCTACATGCATTTTGTAGTTGCTGCATGGAAGATTTTGTCCGCAGTGCTTTTTTTTTTTTTTTTAGGAGATAGGTAAGTAAGAAGTAATCCGAAATTGCGTGAAGGAAAGGTCATGTTAATTCTGTGTATATAATTTAAAGGATTAAACCCTAAAACAAAAATGCCATTTACTGTACCCTACAGTCCTTAGATGTGATTGCTGCCTTACAATTTTTTTTTTTTTTAAGTTAAGAACATTTTCAGCAGATACACAAAATATATGCGTTGACCTTACCAGAAATGGTGCGTCCTTGTCACTTTCTGTGAGTTGAACAGAACAATATCTTCCTTTCTAGCTATCTTCTGTAATCTCCCAATTATCCTGCTCCCCATGAAATGGAGATGAAGAGATAACGGCATGTTTATAGTCCATATCAGGAGAGCCATGACTCTCTTTACAGATACAGTGGAGGAGTGACGTAGGCACTCAAGAACAGAAAGTGTGTTATTTGCAGGTTTACCAGGTGAAAAAGCAAAAGAAGCTTGAAAAAGAAAGCAAATGCAGCCAACCACACCAAGGACTAGTAAGATGCAATATATAAAATTTTTGGTTTTAGATTTAGATACACTTTAACATTCCTATATATTTTGCATTGTTTCCAACTTTACACACATGTATAGATTGCACATTTTGTACGCATCTGTGAAATACATTTTAGTAACCATAGCTTCACATAATAGAATCATCAGGAACAAAGGAGATGCGTGATTTCTTTCTATCCCTGTAGTGTGAAGCAGTAGATCTCGACCTTTTGTACTTTTGTGGTGTTCTGTTCTTTCTGCTTGGCACTTGGAAACAGTTAGGAGTCATACATGCTGCATCAGACTGTATATTTGACATCTAACAAGATTAATTAAAACCGCTCCAACTCCACCGTAAACCAACAAGTCCAAACATTAAGATTGCACATAATAAAATGTTCAATACTACCTGCTCTTCACCATTACAGGGACCACGTGGAAACTTTCTTAAAATGTTAAGGAGTAATTATAAATCATTTGCAAGGTATAAATACAGACGCTATAAATGCTGCACTCACAACATACCTCTGTTCAGATGTTTTACTATGCCCATGTGATGCTAGATGCCTCTAGAACTCCTCTAACATGTTTTTGCAAGTGTGCTTAAAGTGTTACTAAACCCACAACAGTAAAATCAGTCTGTATATGCAGTAAAGCATATTTGCTATTCTCACTGAGGAACCTAAGAGGTAAATCATCTGCATTGTTTAAAAAGGCTGTTTGATCCCATCTTCTCTGATCCTCCCCTTCTTTTACTGTCCCCAATCCATCTACTGATAGAACAGAGCCTTGGAGGCACTCTGCACATGTTCAGTTAGGTGTGTATTGCTAGAACCTTGTTGTTTTTTGTTTTTGGGGGGGTGCATGTGATCAGCACAGGGCCAACCAACACTGTCCAGACAGAAAGTCAGGGGTCATGCAGCCTCATAGGACATGTGATCAGCACAGGGCCGATCAGCACTGTCCAGACAGAAAGTCAAGGGTGATGTAGCCTCATAGGACAGTCAGAACAGAATGAAAACTCCTCCTACATGCTTTAACCAGTTCTCGGCCAGACAATGATAGAAGTCACAAGACTTTTCATGTTCTGTGTACTGTGTGAGACCAAATAGTGCATACAGGGTCCTGGGTTTAGTAAAACTTTAATCTCCCTAAATTTCCATTAGAATTACTAGGTCTTAAATAAGAGAATTGCCTAATCTCTACAGTACAACCAGGAATTGAACACAATAACCAAAACTGATAAGTATAGAATATCAGAATGTGATTTAAGAGGGTTATTATTATTATACAGGATTTATATAGCGCCAACAATTTGCGCAGTGCTTTACAATAAGAGGGCAGACAGTACAATTACAATACAATTCCATACAGGAGGAATCAGAGGGCCCTGTTCATTAGAGCTTACAATCTAGGAGGGGGGTTTAAGTGATACAAAGGTTAATAAGTGTGGGGGATGTTCTGATGGAGAAAGAAAAAGCACAGTTGTTAGTTGTGGGCAGGATGGGCTTCTCTGAAGAGAAGGGTATTCAGAGATCATCCAAAAGCCAACAGAGTATGGAAGAGGTGATGAGGGAGCTAGAGAGCAGGAGGTCTTGGGAGGAGAGACAAGACTGATTAGGTTGGTATTTTGAGACTAGGCTAGTGATGTAGCTGGGGGCAAAGTTGTGGATGACTTCGTAAGTTGTCGTTAGTATTTTGAGTGTAATTTGATGAGTGATCGGAGGCCAGTGGAGGAATTGACAGAGAGGAGAAGCAAATACTGAGTGGTTGGTAAGGTGGCTGAGCCTGGGTTATTGACTTTAGGTGTGCAAAAGTGATGTTGAGTAAAAAAGTGTGGAGAGATACTGTACTCCAGTGGTCCCCAATTGGTTTTGGATGATTCAAGACCATTACACTTATTGTAAGATATAATTAAATAATTAGGGTCTCTGTGCAGTCAATCCTCTCCTGCTCTGTATTTGCAGCCGCTCCCCAGCACTACCATCACCGCCTCACCTCCACTTCTACCTCAAATCATTATTCCGTGGTTGCGTAGTTTACAGTACGGGTTCACGCACTAATTTGACAAAAGGTGGAGCTCAGGCGGTGGTGAGTGGCTGTAAGTACAGATCAAGCCTCGCTCGCTCATCCGCCGCTCACCTCCTGCTGTACAGCCTCTTTGCTAACAGGCCATGGGCCGGTACCGATTCGTGGCCGGGGGGTTGGGGACCTCTGCTGTAATCAGAGTAAGCTATGTGTATGAGCAGAATGTTTGTTCCTTACTTTGGGCATATAATACCCAGCATACACCTGCTAGTTCGTGCTCACATAGTTGGTACTTAAACTTATTTTTTTTCAATTTTTTATTTACATTTGTCCAAGGACATGAATGTGAACATAGTATGTGTGAGAACAATACATATGCACAGTGTACAGTACAGGGAACAAGCTCATCTGCCAGGTACTGTAATCATAGGACATCCCCAGGCTATCAAGTAACAATGGCATACCAACTGCAGCCGCCCAAGGCTAAAAGTTAACCATTGACAGATTTTGCATACCACTTTGAAATATGAGTAGAAGAAACAGTATTTTATTGTTCCAGATCTTTTTTATACAATATAACACATCAACATAGAAAATGGTAAGGGAAAGTGGGTAAAACAGAGTAGGGAAGACAAAGAAAGCTAGAATATGAGGTCTTAGAAAAAGAGTAGGCACAGAGTAGGTAGGGAAGAGATGGGTATGAGTGGGCTAGAGGGGTCAGGCTGAAGGCAGGGGGTAGGTAGAGGTGGAAAATTAGAAAATTTACGTCATTTACCTGAGAGATGTATATTTTTCATTAGTTGTTTTTACTTATTGTCATAAAGTTGGTTAATGATTTTTTCCTTACAGTAATATTGCTTATTTTTCATTTCTAGGGGCGGCACGACTTGCAGGTCGCCTCACCGAAGCGACCTGCACACGACTGCCACGGCGACTTGCAAAACGACTTCTGTATAGAAGTCTATGCAAGTCACCCCAAGTCGCCCCCAAAGTAGTACAGGAACCTTTTTCTAAGTTGGAGCGACTTGCGTCGCTCCTATTAGAACGGTTCCATTGTACAGAACGGGAGGCGACTTGTCAGGCGGCTAGGTCGCCTGACAAGTCGCCCCTGTGTGAACCGGCACTTAGGTCATTTTATATAGTATCAGATTACTTTTAATAAGAAGTCTAATGAGTTCAGTATTGTATATATTTGATCTCATTTAACCATATTTCCACTGGCAGAAAGAATAGCCAATAATTAAATTAGTGGAATTGAAAGAAAACAGAATCATGGAAAATGCACTGTTTGCCAAATCAGATTGTTGACGCATTCCTAAGGTGACAGAGATGAAGGGATTTTCTTATCTATTTTGTAAAGTATTTATATCATAATAATCTTTGTGGTGAAGCCAATTTATTTTGAAAGGGTCTCTGGCAGGAACTCCTCTCCATATTTATAATTTGGAAAGGCACTCTGACACCGAAAACATAGCAGGAAGGTTAAAAACGCAATTCACCTCTGCATTTGGTACGAGCCACCTTTACTGTTGTTGATATAGCTACCCAGGGCTGTTCTATGAGCTCAGGCAGGATTACCTTTAAGAAAAGCAAATAATACCAAGGATTATGTTACTTTGAAGGTGCATGGTGACACCCTTGCACTGAACCAACAATGGTATTAATTCAGCAGTTAATATTAACTATTATAACTAAGCAGATCAGGATCCCTCAAACAAATTTTTAAAGTGGTTGTAAACCTCTGAAATGAAAATTGAACAACGCATATCCTTCTATAGTTTGTACTTACTTGTGAATTAGAATCCCAGGGGACAGCCACCCTCCAGCCCACAGAGGGTGATTGACAGCCTCAGCTGCGCATGTGTTCCCTATGAGACTGTGTGTGTGTGAGTGTGTGAGTGTTTGCCCTTTCCCTTCACTCAGGTCTCAGATTACACTCAGCTCACTGCTGTATTATGTGCAGTGTGTGACATCATATCCCTGCCCCTTGCCTTCCGGAGCTCAGAGATACTGTATAAAATGTGTGCCTTAGGAGGCTGTAGGGGACAGATGGCTGCAGATAAACAACTTCTACTTACGTGGGAGGTTTTGTTTCATCTCTATTTATCACCTGAGGCTAGTTACTTAAGTGGGTATAAGTAAGGGTTTACAACCACTTTAATGTGCAATAAAGCTACACGTAGATGATATTTGAGGGTGGTTTGATGTGTAAAACATAATCCAACTGCCCTCAGGCAGCAGTATCACGTGGTTGTCACACAACCAAGAATTCCTGGCTCAACCAGATCAGCAGAAGGTCATCTCATATCTATAAGTACCTTACCACACAGCTGGCATTCTCCTTAGGGCTAATGTACAAATACAATGTTTTTTGCTTCTGACGTACATCATAGTTTTGAATGCAAATGTTTTAATGTGCAGTTGCATCATATGGAGTGTTCACTTCTGTTTATTGCTGTATTTGTTTTGCTTTACTTTGCTTCATGTTTTAAAAAATCCGACTAGGCCCATTCAACTATGTTTGAGCTTCATTTTTTCCTTCTATACAAATTAATTTAAATGTAAACAAGAGCCAGTCAAAGCAAGTAAAAACAAGTCAACAGCAACTTATTGCTGTCCTAAGGAAAGCAGTTTTCCCTGAGAGTATGCAACAAGGCTGCTGAAGTAGTCATGCATCTGATTAAGGGAATCCAGCCTTTGTTATGTGTATCATGTGATGTATCTGGTATCATTTAAATGGGGAACCCATCCAGAAAGTAAAGTGAGACCTTGGTGTTTTTGTTAATGGATGTTAAAAGAAGGACTGAACTCTGGAAGCTGTACCCAAAAAAGGCAGGCAGGGAGGAAACATCTAATTGGCAGGACTTGCTGTGGTCACCCTGAAACAGTTTTTTTAATCAATGAATTTCTTACCACGCCTTGTTCTGCACTGTGTCTCTGTATACAAGTGGCCATCTTGATAGCATACTTACCAACTGTCACGAATTTCCCGGGACATTCCCGGGATTTAGACCCTTTTCCTGGATTTAGCCATTCCCTGGAAATGTCCCGGGAAATTCTTATTTTACCTTTTTTTTTTTTTGCCGCCGCCGCTAGAGGTCTGTGGCCAACTGAGACAATGTCTCCACCGGCCGCCATTTTCCCGAGGACCAAAATAAACAATTACTGTTTAGCAATGGCCAGGTGGCTGCCTATAGAATTTGAGCTGTGGCACCGCCCACCTTCCGCCACGCTGCTGTCTGTCTGTGACCTGATGTGGGAAGGGGCGGGGGTGGGCGGCGTCGCAGCTCAATTGCTATTGGCAGCCACCCAGCTATTTTGTCCCATTCTATTTAGTAATGGCGGCGGAGAGAGTCTCCACTGCTGGAAATTCCTGATGTAAAGAAAGGGGGGGCTCCATTGGGGGATGCCTGGAGTAAGGACAGGACTCTGCTGACAATGCCAGATGTAAGGGAGGACTCCGCTGCAATGCCTGATGTAAGGGGGTACTCCGTTGGCAATGTCTGATGTAAGGGAGACTCCACGGCAATGTCTGATGTAAGGGGGGACTCCACTGCAATGTCTGATGTAAGGGGGGACTCCGCTGGCAATGTCTGATGTAAGGGGGACTCCACTGGCAATGTCTGATGTAAGGGGGGACTCCGCTGGCAATGCCTGATGTAAGGGGGGACTCCGCTGGCAATGTCTGATGTAAGGGGGGACTCCGCTGGCAATGTCTGATGTAAGGGGGACTCCGCTGGCAATGTCTGATGTAAGGGGGGACTCTGCTGGCAATGTCTGATGTAAGGGAAGACTCTGCTGGCAATGCCTGATGTAAGGGGGACTCTGCTGGCAATGCCTGATGTAAGGGGGGGACTCCGCTGGCAATGATGTAAGGGAGGACTCTGCTGGCAATGCCTGATGTAAGGGGGGAATCCGCTGGCAATGTCTGATGTAAGGGGGGACTCCACTGACAATGTCTGATGTAAGGAGGGGACTCTGCTGGCAATGTCTGATGTAAGGGGGGACTCCGCTGACAATGTCTGATGTAAGGGGGGACACTGCTGGCAATGCCTGATGTAAGGGAGGACTCTGCTGACAATACCTGATGTTAGGGGGGACTCCGCTGGCAATGCCTGATGTAAGGGAGGACTCTGCTGGCAATGTCTGATGTAAGGGGGGACTCCGCTGGCAATGCCTGATGTAAGGGGGACTCTGCTGCAATGTCTGATATAAGGGGGACTCCGCTGGCAATGCCTGATGTAAGGGAGGACTCCGCTGGCAATGTCTGATGTAAGGGGGGACTCTGCTGGCAATGCCTGATGTAAGGGGGGACTCCGCTGGCAATGTCTGATGTAAGGGGGGACTCCGCTGGCAATGTCTGATGTAAGGGGGGGACTCCGCTGGCAATGTCTCCACCGGCCGCCATTTTCCCGAGGACCAAAATAAACAATTACTGTTTAGCAATGGCCAGGTGGCTGCCTATAGAATTTGAGCTGTGGCACCGCCCACCTTGTGCCACGCTGCTGTCTGTCTGTGACCTGATGTGGGAAGGTGCAATGAAAAATCTGGACTGCCGCACTCCGGATTGGAATAATAAAGATAAAATCTTCTTTATTGAAAAAATGACGTGGTATAAAATGCGTACATTGCTCTGTTGAAGTGATACAGCATAACCGCTGACGCGTTTCACGCTCCCATAGAGCGCTTACTCATAGCTCATGTGATGTGGGAAGGGGCGGGGGTGGGCGGCGTCGCAGCTCAATTGCTATTGGCAGCCACCCAGCTATTTTGTCCCATTCTATTTAGTAATGGCGGCGGAGAGAGTCTCCACTGCTGGAAATTCCTGATGTAAAGAAAGGGGGGGCTCCATTGGGGGATGCCTGGTGTAAGGACAGGACTCTGCTGACAATGCCTGATGTAAGGGGGTACTCCGTTGGCAATGTCTGATGTAAGGGGGGACTCCGCGGCAATGTCTGATGTAAGGGGGGACTCCACTGCAATGTCTGATGTAAGGGGGGACTCCGCTGGCAATGTCTGATGTAAGGGGGGACTCCACTGGCAATGTCTGATGTAAGGGGGGACTCCGCTGGCAATGTCTGATGTAAGGGGGACTCCACTGGCAATGTCTGATGTAAGGGGGACTCCGCTGGCAATGCCTGATGTAAGGGGGGACTCCGCTGGCAATGTCTGATGTAAGGGGGGACTCCGCTGGCAATGTCTGATGTAAGGGGGGACTCCGCTGCAATGCCTAATGTAAGGGGGGACTCCGCTGGCAATGTCTGATGTAAGGGGGAACTCCGCTGACAATGTCTGATGTAAGGGGGGACACTGCTGGCAATGCCTGATGTAAGGGAGGACTCTGCTGACAATACCTGATGTAAGGGGGGACTCCGCTGGCAATGCCTGATGTAAGGGGGACTCCGCTGCAATGTTTGATGTAAGGGGGACTCCGCTGGCAATGCCTGATGTAAGGGAGGACTCTGCTGGCAATGTCTGATGTAAGGGGGGACTCTGCTGGCAATGCCTGATGTAAGGGGGGACTCTGCTGGCAATGCCTGATGTATGGGGGGACTCCGCTGGCAATGTCTGATGTAAGGGGGGACTCTGCTGGCAATGCCTGATGTAAGGGGGGACTCCGCTGGCAATGTCTGATGTAAGGGGGGACTCCGCTGGCAATGTCTGATGTAAGGGGGGGACTCCGCTGGCAATGTCTGATGTAAGGGGGGGACTTCACTGGCAATGTCTGATGTAAGGGGGGACTCTGCTGGAAATGTCTGATGTAAGGGGGGACTCCGCTGGCAATGTCTGATGTAAGGGGGGACTCTGCTGGCAATGTCTGATGTAAGGGGGGGACTTCGCTGGCAATGCCTGATGTAAGGGAGGACTCTGCTGGCAATGCCTGATGTAAGGGGGACTCTGCTGGCAATGTCTGATGTAAGGGGGGACTCCGCTGGCAATGTCTGATGTAAGGGAGGGACTTCGCTGGCAATGTCTGATGTAAGGGGGGACTCTGCTGGCAATGCCTGATGTAAGGGGGGACTCTGCTGTTAGTTGCAGATGCTGGGCGACCGATCCGCATCTCTGTCATGGGAATTAATTACCATTCATTTCACTCCCACATATCGCGCCCCCGTTTCGAATCCAGTCGCATCCGAGATGCAACGATTCGTTGCGGTGTGCCCCAGTTGTTTCGGCCTTATCCAATACCTGTAGGAAATGGAAAAAATACTGCGCTACCACTATATAAAAACCCCCCAGAAAAGCAGCAGTTCGACTGTGGGATACACACAAAAAATGCCAAATAAGTGGAAAAAAACTGCGCTATACTATAAATTATGTGTGAATGCACAAAAATAAATTTATACATATCATAAAGTGGTGAAATATAAAATCTGAAAAACTCCTCTCATGAAATCCCAACATCAAAAAAATCAATCAAAAGAATATAGTGAATTTCATGGCTTATTTAATCACTATATTCTTTTGATTGATTTTTTGATGTTGGGATTTCATGAGAGGAGTTTTTCAGATTTTATATTTCACCACTTTATGATATGTATAAATTTATTTTTGTGCATTCACACATAATTTATAGTATAGCGCAGTTTTTTTCCACTTATTATCCAATACCTGTACCAGAGTTCGGTTGATTTTCAGTCGCAGTCGCGGCACAATTGATTCGCGCCTCTGTCAGGGCAAAACATTTCATTCATTTCATTGCTACGCACTGAGCTCCGATTTGGATCCAGTCGCATCCAAAATGCACCGATTCGTTCCGGTGTGCACCAATGTTTTCTGTTGCCTCATTTCAATACATGCTCCTAAGTGCGGTTCACTGTCAGTCGCAGTCGCGGCATGACCGAGCCAGGCCTCTGTCATGGCAAGATGTTTTATTCATTTCATGATCAAGGCAAACATTTCATTCATTTTCATTGTCGAAACACCGCACTTAGATTCGAATCCTGGGCATTCATGAGGTATCGATTCATCCCGGTAGGCCACAACAGTCTTGGCCTCGTTTCATGCCAGGTCCCACATTTCGATTCGTAGCTTGTCGCAGTCGCGGCATACCGATTTGTGCTACCATCAAGGCATTCACATTTCACTCATTTATTTCGTTCCATACACCTGTCGTTTAAATCACCATACAGTTTACTTCTTCAAGTTAGTTAAGCAAACCCTACACGAGTTGTCACCTTTTCATTTTCCTCCAGGTCAGTCAAGTTCAGTAGGTCCACTCTGCACCAGTTTGAACGATATCCCCTCCAGGTAAAAAAAAAAAAAAAACCCACAAAAAGAGCACAAGCTGGGTACGTATGCCTTTTTAGAGAAAAGAAGCAAACTTGAAATTCATGTCACCCCCAACAGGTTCCAGTCGAGCAAAACACGACCCCAAGGACAGGATATTTTATCTAGATCAACCATGTCCCAGGCCGGCAGCGAAGACCTCACGGCCCCTCTGTCACCTTCTCTGGTCTCAGAGAGCGGCATTGTGCAGTCCCTCAGGGGATGGACTATCCCCAAGTTGACGGCAGAACTAAGACGCAGAGGCGTGCCCTTCTCGCTACAGCTAGGAAAGGCGAGCTCTTCAAGCTCCTCTTCCCCCCACCAGCCGCAGTAGGGCCCAGCACCTAGCAGGCGTCCCTCCAGTCAATAACTTCTGCCATCTCACAACTCCACACCATGGTATCATCCCTGTTTACCTCAGTCACGGATGTACAAACCAGAGTGGCACTCCTGGAGGCTCGCCCGGCCACTGCCATTCCTGACCCGACCGCAATCCAGGTTTTGACACCCCTTCCTGCAGGTACCACAGGGTGGAGCCCCATTGTCTACCCCTCCCATTTGGTTCCAGACAGCATCAGGAAGGACATTCTGGACGGCAGGGACATCAACCTTGCCTCTCTCCTCATTTCCGTTAACGATCTGGCGGAAAATAAAGCCTATACCTGGGGTGACGTGTCAGTGGTCCTTAAGGCCAAAGACCCCAGGCTCAAGCGGAAATTATCCATCCCAGAGTTCACATTGGCCTTCGGCATGCTGAGGGATATCCTATGTTCAGCCGCTCCCAGCAGGAGAGAATTGCTGGTCTTATACCTCCATACTGTAGTAGACCTGGGCTACAAGTATGGAGGATTTTCTTTTTATGACTATCACCGTTCTTTTTCCGCAAAGGCAGCAGCCAGGCTCACACAATTTCAGACAGCCACAAATTGGAGCCTTATGGACACAGAGCTGTTCTGTTGCCACTTTGCTGACTTGCACTCACCACTGTGCGCGATTTGCCAGTACTCCACCCACACCGCCACCTGGTGCGCCAATGTGACAACCAGATGCCCCTTTGAGTTCCCCTCTACCTCCGGTATAGTTCAGGGCCAGTCGGCCCCTGCACAAATGCCTCAGGTGGACAAATTCGGACGCCCAGTCCGAACCGTGGGAGGAGCAGCGATCTGCAACAACTATAATTACGGATCCTGCAACTTCAGTCAGTGTCGCCTGCTCCACATCTGCACCCTATGCCAGAGGGCGCATCCAAGGAATTTGTGCGAAGTCAAACAACAGAAGAGGGCATGACTAAGCCGAGTCAACGTCCTGTGGCTAGGGTTCTACCTCACTTCACACCCCACTCCCTCCCTGGCCACCTACCTTATCCAGGAAGTCACAGCAGGGTTTCACACCGGCTTAATTTCTCTGCCCCATACTACCCATGAATGCAGGAATCTCCGCTCAGCGGTCACTGACGAGCAGGCCATAGACCGCCTCTTACAAGCAGAAATAGACCAAGATTTCATTATAGGCCCCTTCACTCAGCCCCCTTTCATAAATTACGTCTGGTGTACGACCTGTCTGCGCCTCATTCTTCCCACATCCCCAGTCTCAATTCCCTAATCCCCTCCGAAGAGTTCTCCCTGAAGTACTCCTCCATGGATATGGCAATCCAAGCGATCATCAAAGCAGGTACAAGCGCCTGGCTCTCCAAAGCTGATATCTTGGACGCCTTCAAGCTCCTACCTATCCACCTGTCCCTTTGGTGCTGGCATGGCATCAAGTGGAAGGACGCATACTACTTTGCCACCAAATTAACTTTTGGTTTGAAGAGTAGCCCTTGGCTCTTCGACACATTTGCTCAGTCCCTCACCTGGATACTATTGCACAAAGCTCAATGTCAAGAGGTCATCCTTTACCTAGACGACTTCTTACTAATAGAACCACCTGGCATGCCCCCAGGAGACCTCGACAAACTGAGAGTTGTATTCGGAAATCTTAATGTTCCCATTGCCGAACATAAAGTCGACGGCCCAGCGCACACCATTACCTTTCTCGGAGTCAACTTAGACACCTGCACCATGCAGGCCAGCCTCCCCCTCGACAAATTAACCCGCATCAGAGAAGTCCTACGATAGTTCACTAACACTAGGGGGTGTGCCCAGAAGCAGCTGCAATCTCTTTTAGGAATGCTTAATTTCGCCATGAGAATCATTCCACAGGGTCGCACCTTCGTATCACGTCTGCTGGTATTCCTTTCACAAACACACGACCCTGATCAGATCCTCAAACTAGATACCGCAGCATTAGCAGACCTATCCATGTGGGAGGTATTCCTTTCCGCCTGGAATGGTATATCCCTATTCATACCTACAGTCTTGTCCCTTTCACCCCAAGTAGTGACAGACGCTGCAGCCTCCACAGGCTTCGGGGCAATTTTTGGCACCAATGGTTTTCAGGACATTGGCCTCCACAGATACTGTTAATACCCAGCTCATCAACTGCTCACTGTCCCATAACACACTAAAAGCCTACCAGACCGCTTGGAGTGCGTTCAATAAATTCCTGGCACACTGCTTCGAAGATACAACAGATGTCAAGCACGTACTGGCCTTCATTTCATATTGCCATACTCAGCTGATCTTATCCTATAACACTATTCGGCTATACCTAGCCGGCATACAACATTTCTTGACTCTACAAGACCCCGCAAAGTCTTCCCTATTCACATCCCACGCTATCCGAGCCATCCTACGCGGCACCCAGAAACACCAACCGGTGGTAAGTGCCAAACGCTTACCCATAACGGGGGCCATCTTTAGGGGTGTGTCGACTATCCTGACTACTTCTCCGTTTGGTCTTCTCCGCAGTATGGTCCTACAAGCAGCCATATACTTGGCCTACTTGGTTCTTGCGACCTGGCGAATTCACCTGTAGCAACCCCGCAGGCCAAGTGCTACGCAGATGGCTCTTGGTCCGCTACCAAGACCACTTCATCCTCCACCTTGCGGTTTCTAAGACCCAGCAGGCAGGCTCTGGAGTGGACATTCACCTTTACAAAACCAATAAGAGCTGGTGTCCAGTCACTGTACTCAATAATCTTCTGTCACTCCTGCCTGAACAACCGGACTCCAGTCCCATTTTACCATTCCCAGTCAAACCCTTAAGTGCCTGTCAGTTTGTGAAACACATAAGGATTCTACTCCGCAAACTTCGCCTTAATCCCAGCCAGTACTCCGGCCACTCCTTCCGCACTGGAGCAGCCTCGGAGGCATCCCGCCACGGGGTCCCGGACCATGTCTTTAAAAGACTCGGCAGGTGGAAGTCAGCCTGCTTCACCCGTTACATCCCTAATCCTCAAGTGGAGATGGCACAGGCATTCACTAAATTAGCTCAATAACAATTGAAAACTAATAAAATACTATACCCCTACCTGAATGTTTTTGCCCCTTTATTTTGGTATACCGTCCATCAGACCAAGGCACACTTTCAGGTCCATTTCATGTGGTAGGTCCAACTCCCAGGTCCATCATAGGTGGTAAGTCTTATCTTAACTATAAATGTTACCTGTGTCCGTATCGGCCATAGGGCTTCAACCATAAATATATATATTTATATTTACACTATCTCACAAAAGTGAGTACACCCCTCACATTTTTGTAAACATTTTATTATATCTTTTCATGTGACACAGTGTACAGCTTGTATAACAGTGTAAATTTGCTGTCCTCTCAAAATAACTTAACACACAGCCATTAAGTCTGATGTCTAAACCACTGGCAACAAAAGTGAGTACACCCCTAAGTGAAAATGTCCAAATTGGGCCCAAAGTGTCAATATTTTATGTGGCCATCATTATTTTCCAGCACTGACTTAACCTTCTTGGGCATGGAGTTCACCAGAGCTTCACAGGTTGCCACTGGAGTCCTCTTCCACTCCTCCATGACAAAATCACGGAGCTAGGGGGTGTTAGAGACCTTGCGCTCCTCCACCTTCCATTTGAGGATGCCCCACAGATGCTCAATAGGGTTTAGGTCTGGAGACATGCCTGGTCAGTCCATCACCTTTACCCTCAGCTTCTTTAGCAAGGCAGTGGTCATCTTGGAGGTGTTTGGGGTCATTATCATGAAAGAATACTGCCCTGCGGCACAGTCTCTGAAGGGAGGGGGTCATTCTCTGCTTCAGTATGTCACAGTACATATTGGCATTCATGGTTCCCTCAATGAACTGTTGTTCCCCAGTGCTGGCAGCACTCATGCAGCTCCAGACCATGACACTACCACCACCATGCTTGACTGTAGACAAGACACACTTGTCTTTGTACTCCTCACCTGAATCAAATACGTTTATCTTGGTCTCATCAGACCACAGGACATGGTTTCAGTAATCCAAGTCCTTAGTCTGCTTGTCTTCAGCAAACTGTTTACGAGCTTTCTTGTGCATCATCTTTAGAAGAGGCCTCCTTCTGGGACAACAGCCATGCAGACCAATTTGATGCAGCGTGCAGCGTATGGTCTGAGCACTGACAGGCTAACCCACCACCCCTTCAACCTCTGCAGCAATGCTGGCAATACTCATAAGTCTATTTCCCAAAGACAACCTCTGGATATGACGCTGAGCACGTGCACTCAACTTCTTTGGTCGACCATGGCGAGGCCTGTTCTGAGTGGAACCTGTCCTGTTAAACCGCTGTATGGTCTTGGCCACCGTGCTGCAGCTCAGTTTCAGGGTCTTGGCAATCTTCTTATAGCCTAGGCCATCTTTTTTTCAAATCCTCAGAGAGTTCTTTGCCATGAGGTGCCATGTTGAACTTCCACTGACCAGTATGAGAGAGTGAGAGCGATAACACCAAATTTAACACACCTGCTTCCCATTCACACCTGAGATCTTGTAATAATAACGAGTCACATGACACCGGGGAGGGAAAATGGCTAATTGGGCCCAATTTGGACATTCTCTCTTAGGGGTGTACTCACTTTTGTTGCCAGTGGTTTAGACATTAATAGCTATGTGTTGGGTTATTTTGAGGGGACAGCAAATTTACACTGTTATACAAGCTGTACACTCACTACTTTACATTGTAGCAAAGTGTAATTTCTTCAGTGTTATCACATGAAAAGATATAATAAAATATTTACAAAAATGTGAGGGATGTACTCACTTTTGTGTGATACTGTATTTTATATATATATATATATATATATATATATATATATATATATATACAGTTGTGCTCAAAAGTTTGCATACCCTGGCATAAATTGTGAAATTTTGGCATTAACTCCTTTCCGACCAGCCACCGCAGTTTTAGTACAGCAGAATGGCAAGGCTGGGCGAAACAATGTTACCTTATGTCGATTCGCCTTTTGGCCTCTAGGGGTGCGCGCGCTTCGGCATCGTGTGCCCGGAGCTGATGCGAGTGCCCAGTGGGCGTGATGACCGCCGGGCACCCGCGATCGCTCGTGACAGAGCGAGAACACGGATCTATGTGTGTAAACACACAAATCCCGGTTCTTTCAGGGGAGTAGAGAGAGATTGTGTGTTTATACTAAGTATGAACACCGATCTCTCTCTCCTCCTAGACAGTCCCATCCCCCCTGATCGCTGTATAATTGTCAATGGTCCCAGAAATGTGTCAAAAGTGTCCAATCTGTCCACCGCAATATCACTGTCCCGATAAAAATTGTAGATCGCCGCGCCATTACTAATAAAAAAATAAATAAATAAAAATACCATAAATCTATCTTCTATTTTGTAGACGCTATAACTTTTGCCCAAACCAATCAATATACGCTTATTGCGATTTTTTTACCAAAAATATGTAGAAGAATACATATTTGCCTCAACTGGGGAAATTTTTTTTTTTTTTGATAAAAAATGTGGGATATTTATTATAGCAAAAAGTAAAAGATATTGTGTTTTTTCAAAATTGTCGTTCTTCTTTTGTTTATAGCGCAAAAAATAAAAACCGCAGAGGCGATCAAATACCATCAAGAAAGCTCTATTTGTGGCAAAAAAAGGATGTCAATTTTGTTTGGGTACAGCGTCCCACGACCGCGCAATTGTTAAACGAAGCAGTGCCGTATCGCAAAAAATGGCCTGGTCATTGAGCAGCCAAATCTTCCGGGGCTGAAGTGGTTAATATTGAAAATATGACTGATCATGCCAAACAACTGTCTTTTATTTAAGGATAGCAATCACATGAAGCCATTTATTAACACATATTTTTCTGGATCCTTTTTAAATCATAATGATAACAGAAATCACCCAAATGGCCCTGATAAAAATCTTACCGGTACATACCCTGGAATGTTTGGCCTTGGTACAGACACAGAAGGTGGTACACACAGGTTAAAATGGCAATTAAATGTTAATTTCCCACATTTGTAGCTTTTTAAATCACAATTAGTGTCTGTGTATAAATAGTCAATGAGTTTGTTAGCTCTCGCATGGATGCACTAAGCAGGCTAGACACTGAGCCATGAGGAGGCAGAAAAGAACAGTCAAAAGACCTGCGTAACAAGGTAATGAAACTTTACAAAAATGGAAAGATGGAAAAGATATCCAAAGCAGTACTGCCATAAATCTTTCCCATAGTTTGTAAATGCTATAACTTTTGCGCAAACCAATCAATAAATGCTTATTGCGATTTTTTTACCAAAAATATGTAGAAGAATATATATTGGCTTAAACGGATGAAGAAATTTGTTTTTGAAAAACATTTTTGGGGATATTTATTATAGCAAAAAGTAAAAAATATAGTTTTTTTTTCAAAATTATCGCTCTTTTTTGTTTATAGCGCAAGGTGATCAAATACCACCAAAAGAAAGCTCTATTTGTGGGAAAAAAGGACATCAACTTTGTTTGGATACAGCATCGCATGACCACGCAATTGTCAGTTAAAGTGATGCAGTGCAGTATCGCAAAAAATCGCCCAGTCATTAAGCAGGAAAATCTTCCGGTCTGTAAGTGGTTAAATACCCAGGGTAAGCCCAGCTGGGGAGGAGTTGTCAGGTGGAAGAACTGAGGATGGAGTACTAGGCTGTCGGGACCTTCGAGGGAGCTCCCCAGTCTGGGGGGGTGAGGTGCGGGTTTGAGGGGTGCGCTACGTATGTAATGCGGGGTTAAGGGGTGCGCTACATATGGAATGTGGGATTAAGGGGTGCGCTACATATGGAATGTGGGTTTGAGGGGTGCGCTATGTATGGAATGCGGGGTCGTGGGGTGTGCTACATATTGAATGCGGGTTTAAGGGGTTCGTTACTTATGAAATGCGTGGTTGTGGGGTGCGCTACGTATGGAATGCGGGATTGAGAGGTGTGCTAAGTATGGAATGCGGGGTTGAGGGGTGCGTTTTGTATGGAATGCAGGGTTGAGGGGTGCACTACGTATGGAATGCGGGGTTAAGGGGTGCGCTACATATGGAATGCGGGTTTGAGGGGTGTGCTACATATGGAATGCGGGTTTGAAGGGTACTCTAAGTATGTAATGCGGGGTTAAGAGGTGCGCAGACATATGGAATGTGGGATTAAGGGGTGCGCTACATATGGAATGTGGGTTTGCGGGGTGCGCTGTGTATGGAATGCAGGGCTGAGGGGTGTGCTACATATGGAATGCGGGTTTGAGGGATGCGCTGCACATGGAATGCGGGATTGAGGGGTGCGCTACGTATGGAATGTGAGGTTGAGGGGTGCACTACTTATGGAATGCGGGGTTGAGGGGTGCGCTACATATGGAATGCGGGTTTGAGGGATGCGCTGCATATGGAATGCGGGTTTGAGGGGTGCGCTATGTATTGAATGTGGGGTTGAGGGGTGCACTATGTATGAAATGCGGGGTTGAGGGGTGCACTACGTATGAAATGTGGGGCTGAGGGGTGCGCTATGTATGGAATGCAGGGTTGAGGGGTGCGCTACATATGGAATGCGGGTTTGAGGGGTGAGCTACATTTAGAATGTGGGTTTGAGGGGTGCGCTACATATGGAATGTGGGATTAAGGGGTGCGCTACATATGGAATGCGGGTTTGAGGGGTGCGCTGCATATGGAATGTGGGTTTGAGGGGTACGCTATGTATGGAATGTGGGTTTGCGGGGTGCGGGATTGAGGGGTGCGCTACGTATGGAATGTGGGGTTGAGGGGTGCACTACATATGGAATGCAGGGTTAAGAGGTGCGCTACATATGGAATGCGGGTTTGAGGGGTGCGCTGCATATGGAATGTGGGTTTGAGGGGTACGCTATGTATGGAATGTGGGGTTGAGGGGTGCACTATGTATGGAATGCAGGGTTGAGGGGTGCACTACGTATGAAATGCGGGGTTGAGGGGTGCGCTATGTATGGAATACAGGGTTGAGGGGTGCGCTACATATGGAATGGGGGTTTGAGGGGTGTGCTACATTTAGAATGCGGGTTTGAGGGGTGCGCTACATATGGAATGCATGTTTGAGGGGTGCGCTACGTATGGAATGCAGGCTTGAGGGGTGAGCTACGTATGGAATGCAAGGTTAAGGGGTGTGCTACGTATGGAATGCGGGGTTGAGGGCTGCGCTACGTATGGAATGCGGGGTTGAGGGTTGTGCTACATATGGAATGCAGGATTGAGGGGTGTGCTACGTATGGAATGTGGGGTTGAGAGGTGCGCTAAGTATGGAATGTGGGGTTGAGGTGTTCGCTACATATGGAATGCGAGGTTGAGGGGTGCGCTAAGTATGGAAAGTGGGGTTGAGGGGAGCACTACATATGGAATACGGGGTTGAGGGGTGCGCTACGTATGGAATGTGGGGTTGAGGGGTGCGCTACATATGGAGTACGGGGTTGAGGGGTGTGCTACATATGGAATCAGGGGTTGAGGGGTGCGCTACATATGGAATGCGGGATTGAGGGGTGTACTACGTATGGAATGTGGGGTTCAGAGGTGCGCTACGTATGGAATGTGGGGTAGAGGTGTTCGCTACATATGGAATGGGGGGTTGAGGGGTGAGCTAAGTATGGAATGCGGGGTTGAGGGGTGCGCTACATATGGAATACGGGGTTGAGGGGTGTGCTACGTATGGAATGTGGTTTTGAGGGGTGCGCTACATATGGAATGCAGGATTGAGGGGTGTGCTACGTATGGAATGTGGGGTTGAGAGGTGCGCTACGTATGGAATGCAGGGTTGAGGTGTTCACTACATATGGAATGCAGGGTTGAGGGGTGCGCTAAGTATGGAATGCGGGGTTGAGAGGTGCGCTACATATGGAATGTAATGTTGAGGAGTGCGCCACATATGGAATGCGAGGTTGAGGGGTAAACTTTGTATGGAGTACAGAGCTGATGGCTGTGTACATCGAAGTTCTCCATCCCCCTAAGTACAAAGCTCTCCCCCCAGATTCCAGTTCAGAGCTCTCCCCCCTGTCCCCCCCGTTCTTCCCACTGCAGTGTAGAGATTTTCTCCCTCCACTTGCATGACAAGTGCAGCTACAGAAGATCAACTAAATTGAGGTTGAGGGGTGCGCTACATATGGAGTACGGGGTTGAGGGGTGTGCTACATATGGAATCAGGGGTTGAGGGGTGCGCTACATATGGAATGTGGGATTGAGGGGTGTGCTACGTATGGAATGTGGGGTTCAGAGGTGCGCTACGTATGGAATGTGTGGTAGAGGTGTTCGCTACATATGGAATGGGGGGTTGAGGGGTGAGCTAAGTATGGAATGCGGGGTTGAGGGGTGCGCTACATATGGAATACGGGGTTGAGGGGTGTGCTACATATGGAATGTGGGTTTGAGGGGTGCGCTACATATGGAATACAGGGTCGAGGGGTGCGCTACGTATGGAATGCGGGGTTGAGGGGTGCGCTACATATGGAATGCAGGATTGAGGGGTGTGCTACGTATAGAATGTGGGGTTGAGAGATGCGCTACGTATGGAATGCGGGGTTGAGGTGTTCACTACATATGGAATGCGGGGTTGAGGGGTGCGCTAAGTATGGAATGCGGGGTTGAGAGGTGCGCTACATATGGAATGTGATGTTGAGGAGTGCGCTACATATGGAATGCGAGGTTGAGGGGTAAACTTTGTATGGAGTACAGGGCTGAGGGCTGTGTACATCCAAGTTCTCCATCCCCCTAAGTACAAAGCTCTCCCCCCAGATTCCAGTTCAGAGCTCACCCCCCTGTCCCCCCCGTTCTCCAGTGTAGAGATTTTCTCCCTCCACTTGCATGACAAGTGCAGCTACAGAAGATCAACTAAACTTACATGACGTCCGTCCGTGCAGGCTGCTTCACGAGGAGCTTCTGCCTGTGGACATTCCCCTCCCTCCTCGGTCTCACTCCTCTGCTCTCATATAGAGATGTGTAGAGCAGAGAGGGATTGGAGTGGCCGCCGATAGACAGAGGAGCTCTTGTAAATACAGAAGCAGCGCTTTTCTGTATCTACAACTGATAGTAGTGACTAGTGAGCAGCTAACAAGTGGTGGAATTCTGGCGGGCAGCAGCATGGGCTCAATTTGCAGCTGCTTTGGGCCCCACAACAGTGAATGGGCCCTGGGCAGCTGCCCTATTTGCCCTATGCTAAAGACGGGCCTGTGTGCAGTCAGAGATGGGTGCAGAGCCAGTAGTGAGGACTGTCATGTCATGGGCAGTGAGTCGGGCAGCTGCAGCCAGCTGCACTGATTACTGTATAAATGACACTGGCAGGGAAGGGGTTAACACTAGTGGGGGATCAAGGGGTTAAATGTGTTCCCTGGGAGGTGTTTCTAACTGTGGGGGGAGGGGACTGACTGGGAGTACAAAGAGATCTCTGTTTCTAATCACTAGGTACCATAGGTGTGCGTAGCCTATTGCATTAGAGTGTGCACCCCAAAGCTCAAACACATATGCATGTGTGTGTATATATACGGAAGGTGTCAGGAGAGCAGTGGATGGTGTCATAAGGGCAGATATTGGTGGTGTCAGTAGGGCAGTTACGATATGATTTTAATTATTTTTTTGCAATTTTTTAGGAGAAAAAAAAAGATTTTTGTATTTGTTTGGTGAAATATCAGGGGTCTAAACATTGGAAATATGCACCACACGGGGTGATTAGGGTGTGCCCAGGCACACCTGGCACACCCTGTGCGCACGCCTATGCTAGGTACAGACGATCACTCTGTACTTCCCTGTCAGAACTGGGATCTGTTTGTTTACATTGACAGATACCTTTTCTGGCTCTCTGTGGAGCGATTGCAGGTGGCCAGCGGACATCGCGGCCGCCGGCCACGCACATCAGCCCCCCTCCGCCATGTAGCGGGCCTGCTATTGCTGTAAAATGGGCCGACGTTCACCTACGGCGATTCGTGGGAACATGCCGACCTGCCGCAGTATAATGACAGTGACTGGTCGGCAAGTGGTTAAAGGAGCTCAGATCCCATCCCATCACCCCATGTCATATAGCCAATTATTTGTAACCACTTTACATATTGCATGTTACCACGCCCAAATCCTAGCCATGCCCCCATCAGTCCCTATGGGGGTCAAGGGGCCTTCATTTTACTTACAGGTAAGCTTTATATTAAATTTAACTGTAGGTAAAATTGACAAAGTGGAGATTACTACCACTTTAGGCTCCATTCACACTTCACAATTCCAAAGTTGCGTCGACTTTGAAGTGCAACTTTGGTGCAACTTTGATGCAACTTTGACGCAACTTTGGATGGGTGCAGCTTAGGCCCCTTTCACACTTGTGCAACTTTTCCTGTGACTTTGGACATCAGATTTGCATGACAAGTCATACCCCCTGATTCCCAATGTTAACCATTCATATCTGCGTGACTTCAAGTCACACTGACATCAAAGTAGTCCCTGTACTACTTTGGTCCGACTTCAAAGTTTACATAGGCATTCCCTGAAATGGCAAAATCGTGTCAAAATCGCTGCAAAATCACGTCCTCAAAGTCACGGTAAGTCCTGGTTCACACCTACTGTATGCATTTTTAGTGCTTTTTACGTTTTGCAGATTTGCACAATAGTCCATTTAACATGGTTTCCTATGGAATACATTGTAGTGCAAATCTGCAAAATGCAAAAATCACTAAAAATGCATAGGTGTGAACTAGGCCTAAAATTGCAGGCAAAATCGTGCGACTTTCAAGTCACGGCAGTGTGAAAGGGGCATTAGATGTGACTTTGGCTTTGGCCAGTGATAATGGACAACTGTTGCACACAAGTTGCATTGTATAGCATTCAGGTACGACTTTCATGCAACTTCTGAGGGTTAATATTGAAGTCTATGGCCTTCAAGTTGCATAAAATTCAGACCAAAGTAGTGCATGAACTACTTTGAAGTTGCTGCAACTTTACATTGCGCATATATGAATGGTTATCATTGGAAAACATGGGGAACGACTTGTCATGCAACTTTGATGTCCAAAGTTGCATGAGAAGTTGCACTAGTGTGAATGGAGCCTTAAGGGCTTTTAGTTGATTTAACTTGAGCCAGCTGCTTGGCAGATCTGCATCTTTCAGAGATACTATTTTGTTTGGCCTTCAGATCCATCTACAAATGAGTTCAGAAAACAAGGATACAGCCTTGGGATGCAACGCTTCAATCAGTAAAAATGGTCAATCTGTTCAAGGCTGTCAGGCCCTGATTTATTTATAGCAATAAACTTCTGTAATCACTAACTGGTTTATTGTGGATATACTTGGATATAACTGGCTTTAATCCAGACACATTTGTACATTTGTGTAAGGGCATTTTATCAGCTTACACTACACTCAGTTTAGGTGTTTCCTAAAAAACTGGTCCAAAAGACATAAAGCAATGTGCATAGAGCAATGACAAAGTCCAGTGATTTGTTTTCATTGATCTGGTTTTAGCACGCTTGATGTTGTCATACACAAGTTGCTAATTTGAAGAGAATGTTATAATTGAACAGTTTTTATTCATCTGATTTTAGTAAACTGAAAATGTGCATGCAGAATGTATCAGTCTGGAAAGAATCTTGCAATTTCAAGAAGTTTGATTGGCAAGTTTCTTGTACTGTTTAGTTTCCTATCAATGAGACAAAATGTGCATGCATGTGTGCAGTTCATTATAAAACTTACCAATTTATCTTGTGTTCTATTTTTTTAATTTCTAGTTTGCTTTTGGTTGTCTCGCTTTGAACATTATCAATGGGCTTTGGACGGACACATATACAGTGCCTTGAAAAAGTATTCATACCTCTTGAAATTTTCCACATTTTGTCATCTTACAACCAAAAACGTAAATGTATTGTATTGGGATTTTATGTGATGGACCAACACAAAGTGGCACATAATTGTGAAGTGGAAAAAAAATGATAAATGGTTTTCAACATTTTTTTACAAATAAATATCTAAAAAGCGTGGTGTGCATTTGTATTCAGCCCCCCTTAGTCAATACTTTGTAGAACCACCTTTCTCTTCAACTACAGCTGCAAGTCTTTTTGGGGATGTCTCTACCAGCTTTACACATCTAGAGAGTGAAATTTTTGCCCATTGTTCCTTGCAAAATAGCTCAAGCTCTGTCAGATTGGATGGAGAGCGTCTGTGAGGAGCAATTTTCAAGTCTTGACACAGATTCTCTATTGGATTTAGGTCTGGGCTTTGATTGGGCCATTCTAACACATGAATATGCTTTGATCTGTTCTAAACCATTCCATTGTAGCTCTGGTTGTATGTTTAGGGTCGTTGTCCTGCTGGAAGGTGAACCTCCTCCCCCAGTCTCAAGTCTTTTGCAGACTCTAACAGGTTTTCTTCTAAGATTGCCCTGTATTTGGCTTCATCCATCTTCCCATCAACTCTGACCAGCTTCCCTATCCCTGCTTAAGAAAATCATCCTCACAACATGATGCTGCCACCACCATGTTTCACATCGGGATGGTGTGTTCAGGGTGATGTGGAGTGTTAGTTTTCTGCCACACATAGCGTTTTTCTTTTAGGTCAAAAAGTTCAATTTTGGTCTCATTTGACCAGAGCACCTTCTTCCATATGTATACTGTGTCCCCCACGTGGTTTCTCACAAACAGCAAACAGGACTTCTTATGGCTTTCTTTCAAAAATGGCTTTCGTCTTGCCACTCTTCCATAAAGGCCAGATTCGTAGAGTGCACGACTAATAGTTGTCCTGTGGACAGATTCTTCCATCTGAGCTGTGGATCTCTGAAGAGTTACCATGGGCCTCTTGGTTGCTTCTCTGATTAATGCTCTCCTTACCCGGCCTGTCAGTTTAGGTAAGCGTCTATGTCTTGGTAAGTTTGCATTTGTGCCATATTCTTTTTATTTCCGGTAGATGGATTGAACAGTGCTCTGTGAGATGTTCAAAGCTTGGGATATTTTATTATAACCTAACCCTGCTTTAAACTTCTCGACAACGTTATCCCTGACCTGTTTGGTGTGTTCCCTGGCCTTCATAATGCTGTTTGTTCACTAAGGTTCTCTAACAAACCTCACAGGGCTTCACAGAACAGCTGTATTTATACTAAGATTAAATTACACATAGGTAGACTTTATTTACTAATTAGGTGACTTCTGAAGGCAATTGGTCCCACTAGATTTTAGGTAGGTGTATCAGAGTAAAGGGGGCTGAATAAAAATGCATGCCACACTTTTCAGATATTTATTTGTAAAACAATTTGAAAACCATATCATTTTGCTTCCACTTCACAATTATGTGCCACTTTGTGTTGGTCTATCACATAAAATCCCAATAAAATACATTTACGTTTTTGGTTGTAACATGACAGAATGTGGAAAATTTCAAGGTGTATGAGTACTTTTTCAAGGCACTGTAGTATGAAAGTATTTTATTATTAGTAGCCTATTTTTCAGTAAAAAGTGGGGTGTCCAACATGTAGCCCAAGACGGCTATGAATGCGGCCCAACACAAAATCATGACCTTTCAAATTTTTTGTAAAAATGCATTTACACTTAGCGAACACATGCGGCCGAAGAGTAATTTGACAGGGTTGCTTTACTTGAATTTTTTATCTTCCCAAAAAAAAAATATCCCACTCTTCACAATCATGCCTTATTCATGTCAGCAGTTTTAGTGAGCACCTATATTTCTGAAGAACTATTTTCAGGGATGAAGCACACAAAGGGCAAAATTAGAACCAAATTATTTGATGAGCACCTTGAGAATTCATTGAGAATTGCTACTTTTGATGTGTTAGTTTATAAAAAAAAAAGGTGTCCAATATCACACTAGTTTTATGTTGCACTGTTTTATTTTTATAACAAAAAATATTTTTAAAAAATTAAGTTTTATTACTCAGATAGGTACATGATCTATAGCAGTGATTGTTAACTTGTGATCTGCTTGACTTTTTCTGCTATGCTTATTGTTAGTGTATTTTATGTGTGGCCCAAGACAATTCCTCTTCTTCCAATGTGGCCCACGACAATTCCTCTTCTTCCAATGTCCCCCAAGACAATTCCTCTTCTACCAATGTGGCCCACGACAATTCCTCTTCTTCCAATGTGCCCCAAGATAATTCCTCTTCTTCCAATGTGGCCCACGACAATTCCTCTTCTTTCAATGTGGCCCACGACAATTCCTCTTCTTTCAATGTGCCCCAAGACAATTCCTCTTCTTCCAATGTGGCCCACGAAAATTCCTCTTCTTCCAATGTGGCCCAAGACAATTCCTCTACTTCCAATGTGACCCAGGAAGGTCAAACGTTTGGACATCTCTGCTATAAAACAAACAGGAAACTTTAAGGGCTCTTTCAGATGGGCAGCTGGGTGACTGATGTGCAGTTTTATCGCCTACCCGAACTGTCCCAATACAGTTGACAGGGCTGTACACATGCCATGCCCATGATGCCTTGCTTCATGGTCGCATTCTTTTTAAATTGAGATGCAGGGTTTGACAAGTGGCACTGCTTGTCAAACTCGTTCTTTGAGTTCATTGGGGCCACCTGAAAACAAAGATACCAGGATGATGCCCACAACTACGGTATAACCACCCAAACATACCAGTGTGTTGTGGGCATTTGGGTGGTTATACCGGGATGATGCCTGCAGTGGTGGCTGAAGTGAATAGAAAAACCTGTCCCCGCCAGCATTCTGCAGACTGGGACTCTGCGTGGAAGCAGTGATCTGTCTGACATGCTCCTTGTTGAGTAAGAGCCAGAGCTCTCCAATTAGCAGGGAGCATGAGCTTTACTGATTGCAGAGCTATAAGTTTGACTCAGTAGGGGATGTGCCAGACCATTGCTTCCACACAGAAAGCATGGCTTCCACTTTTGCAGCTGCTGGCAGTGACAGGTTTTTCTACTCAAATTGTGGCAGCTTAAAGCAGTATTAAACCCAAAACCAAAAATGTAATATGTTGCAGTTTACCGATCTGTAGATGGCTTTTCCCTCTATTTTCACCTGGTGATCTGGCCAGTAACACACCTTCTTTATTATACAGACACCACTCCAGATGAAGGAGCACAGGGGGCAGATTTGGACAGCAGCGCTGTCAGTCTTGGGGAAGGGGAGTGTTAGATATACTGGTATATTCAAATACAGTAACAATTTGAAGTCATATTTCAGCTTATAATGTATTTTATAAGCAGTTACAGCACTTTTGGGATAAGAGTTTTCCATAAATAAATAAAAGTTGATAATTTTAAGCACCCTTGCCAGTGTTAAATTGTCTATCTCATCCTTGTAACTGCAAGAGAGCTGTTCTGTTGAAAAACAACAGGTTTACTGGCTGGATCACCAGATGAAAATAGACGATAGCCAAAAAAAAGGAAATGAATGCCGCCATCATATCTAAGAATTGGTAAGCTGCAATATAATAAATGTTTCCTTTTAGGTTTGCTAATGCTTTACGTAACATAGCAAACTTTTTTTTACTGTACATCAAACACTTTTTGGTTTGCCTGTAAAAACAGGGTTTTTTCTACATTTGACAAAGTGGCAAGAAAAAAACAGATGGGTGTTTGTATAAACTGATAGATTTATGGTTGGTTAAAGTGATTGTAAAGTCTCATTGAAAAAACAAAACAAACATGTTATACTTACCTGCTCTATGCAGTTGGTTTTGCACAGAGCAGCCCAGATCCTCCTCTTCTCGGGTCCCTCTTTGCTCTTCCTTGCCCCTCCCTCCTATCGAGTGCCCCCACAGTCTGCGGCTTCGAATGGGGGCACTGGAGCCGAGTCACAGCTCCGTGTGTCCATTCAGACATGGAGCTCGGCTCGGCCCAACCCGACCCGACCCCCTTTCTCCTCTGGCTGACTGACTTTGATTGACAGTGCCAATGGCCAGTGCCAGTGCCAATGGCACCGCTGCTGTGTCTCAGCCAATCAGGAGTGTTCCGGACGGCTTAGACACTCGCGGACATCGCTGGAGAGAGATGGAGCTCAGGTAAGTATTAGGGGGTGCTTGGGTGGCTGCTACACACAAAAGGTTTTTTATCTTAATGCATAGAATGCATTAAGATAAAAAACCTTCTGCCTTTACAACTCCATTAACCTGTCATATGACGGCAGAGCGGTGCGGCTCTTGTTCTGTGCCGCCGTCATATGACGGCGGCCCATTCACACAGGGCACGCGCGTGATCGCCGGCACGCAGCCTTGCACTGTCGGTAGTGGCGTGTCCCTGAGACACAGCGCTTCACCGACAAGGGTGAACAGCCATTGGGCATGGCTGTTCACCATGTGATCAGATGTGATTATGTCATGGCCGATCACAAATGGGTATTCCCTGCGATCGCGAGCGCGCAGCGAGGTCATGTCGGTGGCAGCGTGTTCCCAGGAACACTGCTCGTCACCGACAAGGGTTAACAGCCAATGGCTGGCAGCTGTTTATCACATGATCGGCTGTGATCCATTCACAGCCGATCACTAAATGTAAACATAGACCGGTTACTAGCTGTTACCGGCTCTTCTCTCCTCATACACCATTTCCAATATGAGGAGAGAAGAGCCAGGAGCAGTGAGTTACCGATCTATGTATTGTAGTGTATTGCACCAACAACACAGTAAAGAGAACCTGTCACATTGCCCCCCCCCTCCCATAACAGCTGTCACCCAACAGTCATCACATCAGTGCTTATAATAGTGCACCTGTCACCCATCAGTGCCCACAAAGTGCACCTGTCACCCATCAGTGCCCACAAAGTGCACCTGTCATCGTCATAGACTGCCGTCAGCGGTGCATTTGTCACCCATTAGTGACCACCGCCAGTGACCGTCATCAGTGACCGTCATCTGTGACCCATCCGTGACCCTCATCTGTTACCTATCAGTCCCATAAAGTGCACCAGTCACCATCAGAGACTGCCATCAGTGACTGTCACCCATGAACTGTCACTTGTCACCCACCAGTGACCGTCACACGTCACCTGTCACCCACCAGTGACTGTCACACGTCACCTGTCACCCACCAGTGACCGTCACCCGTCATCTGTAACCCATCAGTGACCTTCACCTGTCACCCATCACCTGTCACCCATCAATGACCGTCATTTGTCACCCATCGCACAGCCCATCAGAAAAAACGTCCAAAAGATTCTATACAAGTGAGGAGGTATTCCAGATCCTCTCCATGACTGATGACAGCAGCGGGGAGTTCATATCAGATTCAAATGCCAATTCCGATTGTGAATCAAATTCAGCATTTGAACCGATCAATAGTAGTGGATCGGCAAATGAATCAGAGGAAGAATGGATCCCTCCTAAAAGAGCACGGCACTCTGGAAACCAGGCAGCCACCAGCCATATACCCCAGGATCAAATTCCCAGGCCCAATACCAGCGCTGCCGCCAGTGATAGATGCCAAAACCAAAGGCCCACTACCAGCGCTGCCGCCAGCAAAAGGCCACAATAAATGCCCAGGCCCAGTACCAGCACTGCCGCAGCATCACGCACAAATGCCCCAACTACCAGCACAGGAGTGCCACGTCCCCCAAGAGCCAGGGCCGCTACATATCTTCCAGCTGGTCTTGCCAATCCAACATGACTGCCTTCCGACTCATGATCAGCAAGAATGTCCCCTTTCACTGCACAGCCAGGTGTGCAGGCCAATACCCCAAATTTTTCTGAAATTGATCGTTTTTATTTATTTTTTGCCTGACACTTTGCTGCAACTCATCGTGGACCAGACCAATTTATATGCCCAGCAGCATTTTGCAAACAACCCCCAATCATCATACGCCTGTCCATTTGAGTGGAAGGACTCTGGAGGAGTTCAAAGTGTTTATGGGCCTCACCATAAACATGGGGCTTACAAAAAAAATGAAGGACATGCCTATTGGTCCACCAACCCCATCCACCACATGCCCATTTATTCTTCCGTAATGTCCAGGTCCCGATACGAGATGATAATGCGCTTTCTTCATTTACATAGTTACATAGTTACATAGTTAGTCAGGTTGAAAAAAGACACAAGTCCATCCAGTCCAACCATAAAAAAACAAAAAAAACAAAAAAACAATATACCCAATACTATACCCACAGTTGATCCAGAGGAAGGCAAAAAACCCCAGCAGAGCATGCTCCAATTTGCTACAGCAGGGGAAAAAATTCCTTCCTGATCCCAGAGAGGCAATCGGATTATCCCTGGATCAACTTTACCTATAAATGTCAGTACCCGGTTATATTATGTACATTTAGGAAAGTATCCAGGCCTTTCTTAAAGCAATCTACTGAGCTGGCCAGAACCACCTCTGGAGGGAGTCTATTCCACATTTTCACAGCTCTTACTGTGAAGAAACCTTTCCGTATTTGGAGATGAAATCTCTTTTCCTCCAGTCGTAAAGAGTGCCCCCTTGTCCTCTGTGTTGACCGTAAAGTGAATAACTCAACACGAAGTTCACTATATGGACCCCTTATATATTTAAACATGTTGATCATATCCCCCCTTATTCTCCTCTTCTCAAGAGTGAACAAATTCAGTTCCTCTAATCTTTCCTCATAGCTGAGCTCCCCCATGCCTCTTATCAGTTTGGTTGCCCTTCTCTGCACTTTCTCCAGTTCCCCGATATCCTTTTTGAGAACTGGTGCCCAAAACTGAACGGCATATTCCAGATGAGGTCTTACTAATGATTTGAACAGGTAATTTCAGTAACAACACCCAGTGCCCTCCCCGCAATCATCCAAATTATGATAAATTATATAAAATTCGCCCACTTATTAATTTCCTTTCCCAAAGATTTGCAGAACTCTATGCCCCCAATAAGCATATACAGTGGGGACGGAAAGTATTCAGACCCCCTTAAATTTTTCACTCTTTGTTATATTGCAGCCATTTGCTAAAATGATTTAAGTTCATTTTTTTTTTCCTCATTAATGTACACACAGCACCCCACATTGACAGAAAAACACAGAATGGTTGACGTTTTTGCAGATTTATTAAAAAAGAAAAACTGAAATATCACATGGTCCTAAGTATTCAGACTCTTTGCTCAGTATTTAGTAGAAGCGCCCTTTTGATCCAATACAGCCATGAGTCTTTTTGGGAAAGATGTAACAAGTTTTTCACACCTGGATTTGGGGATCCTCTGCCATTCCTCCTTGCAGATCCTCTCCAGTTCTGTCAGGTTGGATGGTAAACGTTGGTGGACAGCCATTTTTAGGTCTCTCTCTGGGGACACTACTAAAACCACAGGTAATACTTTTTTTTTTACCCTTTCCTCAATAGAATTTATTTTGGAGTGTAATTTTTGGTATGTAAATGCTATGTGTTAGAAATATAAGGGCCTTCAAAAATAATAGTTTGTCAGGAAATTAGATGTGTAATTTATGCTTGTAGAACGCCTGAAGGTGCTACTTCACTGGTGGGCCTCTGTATGTGGACAGGCTGTGTAAAAGTCTCACACAGGTGGTATCGCCATACTCAGGAGGAGTAGCAGAATGTATTTTGGGGTGTCATTTTTGCTATGTACATGCTATGTGTTGGAAATATCTTAAAAATGGGCAACTTTGTAGGAAAAAAATGCATTTTCATTTTATTTTCCACATTTTCCAAAAACTTCTGGAAAGAAATGAATAGTTCAAAAGACTCATTATGCCTCATAGATTATACTGCTTTCCAAAATGGGGTCATTTTGGGGGTATTTGTACTTTCCTGGCTTGTTAATGTCTCAAGTAATGAGATAGGTCTTCAGTACATCAGGTGTGATCAATTTTCAATGATTGGCACCATAGCTTGTAGACTCTATAACTTTCACAAAGACCAAATAATATACACTAATTAGGGTTATCTTTACCAAAGATATGTAGCCGTATGCATTTTGGCCAAAATTTATGAAGAAATATTACTATTTTGCAAAATTTTATGACAGAAACAAAGACAAAGGAATTTTTTCACCAAATTTTCAGTCTTTTTTTTATTTATAGCACAAAAAAAAAAACACTAGTAATTAAATACCACCAAAAGAAAGATCTATTTGTGTGAAAAAAAGGACGCAAATTTCATTTGGGTACAGTGTTGCATGACTGAGTAATTGTCATTCAAAGTGTGAGAGTGCTGAAATTTAAAATTGATCTTAGCAGGAAGAGAATGAAAGTGCCCTGTAGTCAAGTGTTTAAACCCCAATTCCAGGCTCATGTTCCTGAAATATTGGCCTCTTCTGGCCTAAACTGGCAGTATGTTATGCTTTTTTGTATTACCCTTACCTTTTCCAAAGTCTTCAGGCTAGTTATGTGTTGCTGCAGGGTCCTCCTCATCTTCACCATTTATCTGGGCTGCACAGTCTGTACTGGTGCAGAGTGGCGCTAACATGGTAATATCAGCGCTGTTCTCTGCACCAGTGCAGTTTTAATGAAGAATGTCGGGGTGATGCCATCTCAGTGGACAAGACCATGATGACAGTGGCGTAGCGTGGGGGGTGCAGGGGGTGCCGTGGCCCCGGGCGCGATATTTAGGGGGGCGCCAGTGTGTGTCACTGGCTGCCTCCTCCTAATTTCTAATTTTGTGTCCCCGGGCTCCGGCCGCCATGTTAAGTGTCCGGCGCCCTGTGATTGGGTGTATGGGGGTCATGTGAGGCGCCCCGCCTCCGCACATGACCCCCATACACCCAATCACAGGGCGCTGGATACTGAACATGGCAGCAAGCAGAGCGCAGGGGAGAGAAGAAAGTGAGCCACCGCTGTGTTCTCCTCCTTATCCGGATCGATGCAGCCAGGATAAGAAGGTAAGTGTGTGAGAGTCATGTTACTGGGAGGGGGAGGGAGGGGGGCGAGAGAGAGAGACTGTAGGCAGGACAATGTAGTGTAGTATAGTATGGAGGTGTCCGGGGGAGGGGCGCTGATGTCCTATCCAGCAGGAGCCCGGGAGGAAGGACATCTCCCATGCTGTTATGATAAGGTCAGTACATTTGTTAGGGGGATGTTGTGTAATTATTGTGCTAGGGGACAGACTGCTGCTTCCCCCATGTAATGTGCTCTCTTGTGCCCAGTGCCCACCATGTCATGTGTCTTGCAGTGTCCCCCATGTAATGTTCTGTGCCCACCATGTCCTGTCATGTGCATTGCAGTGCCCCCCATGTAATGTGCTGTGCCCACCATGTCATGTGCCTTGCAGTGCCCCCATGTAATGTGCTGTGCCCACCATGTCATGTCATGTGCCTTGCAGTGCCCCCCATGTAATGTGCAGTGCCCCCATGTAATGTGAAGTGCCCACCATGTCATGTCATGTGCCTTGCAGTGCCCCCCATGTAATGTGCTGTGCCCACCATGTCATGTGCATTGCAGTGCCCCCATGTAATGTGCTGTGCCCACCATGTCATGTCATGTGCCTTGCAGTGCCCCCCATGTAATGTGCTGTGCCCACCATGTCCTGTCATGTGCATTGCAGTGTCCCTATGTAATGTGCTGTGCCCACCATGTCATGTGCATTGCAGTGCCCCCCATGTAATGTGCTGTGCCCACCATGTCCTGTCATGTGCATTGCAGTGCCCCTATGTAATGTGCTGTGCCCACTATGTAATGTGCTGTGCCCACTATGTAATGTGCTGTGCCCACCATGTCATGTGCCTTGCAGTGCCCCCCATGTAATGTGCTGTGCCCACCATGTCCTGTCATGTGCATTGCAGTGCCCCTATGTAATGTGCTGTGCCCACTATGTAATGTGCTGTGCCCACTATGTAATGTGCTGTGCCCACCATGTCATGTGCCTTGCAGTGCCCCCCATGTAATGTGCTGTGTCCAGTATGTCATTTGCTGTACGTTGCAGTGCCCACCATGTAATGCGCTGTGCTGAACAATGTCATGTGCTGTGCATTGCATTGCCCTTCATGTGATGTGCAGTGCCCACTATGTCATGATGTGCCTTGCAGTGCCCACCATGTCATGTGCAGTTCCTAACATGTAATGTGCAGTTGCATTTCCCACCATGAAACGTGCTATGCCATGCAGTGCCCACCATGTAATGTGTTGTGCCCACCATGTAATGTTATGTGCCATTCAGTGCCCACCATGTAATGCGCTGTGCCCACCACGTCATGTGCTGTGCCATGCAGTGCCCACCATGTAATGCGCTGTACCCACCATGTAATGTGCTGTGCCCGCCATTAAATGTGCTGTATCCATGTATCCACCATGTAATGTGTTGTGCCAACCATGTGATGTACTGTGCTATAACCCCCCCTCCTGTGTAATGTACTATGCTGTGCCCCCCACAGACTCACCCACTCACTCCCACCCCCCTCTCTCTCTCATCCCCTCTCTTTCACCCTGTTCTCTCTCTCACCCCCTTCACCCCCTACCACCCTCTCTCTCTTTCACCCTCTCTCTATTCCCCTTTTCTCTCTCTCTCTCTCTCTCTCTCTCTCTCTCTCTCTCTCTCTCTCTCTCTCTCTAATTTAAATTTCACAAAAAATTGTTTGCGTTTTCATTTTATTTATTTTCATAAAAAGGCCCACCAACATCCTTAGCACCAGGCCCATGATGCTCTTAATCTGGGCCTGAGTATAGTGGTTAGCATAGTGGTCAGTATAGTGTAGTTTAGTATGGAGGTCAGTGTAGTGTAGTGGACAGTGTAGTGTAGTGGACAGTGTAGTATGGTGGTCAGTATAGTGTAGTGTAGTGGTCAGTGTAGTATAGTGGACAGTGTAGTATGGTGGTCAGTGTAGTATAGTGGACAGTGTAGTGGTTAGTGTAGTGGACAGTGTAGTATGGTGGTCAGTGTAGTATAGTGGTCAGTGTAGTATAGTGGTCAGTGTAGTATAGTGGACAGTGTAGTATGGTGGTCAGTGTAGTGTAGTGTAGTATGGTGGACAGTGTAGTATGGTGGACAGTGTAGTGGACAGTGTAGTATGGTGGTCAGTGTAGTGTAGTGGTTAGTGTAGTGGTCAGTGTAGTATGGTGGTCAGTATAGTGTAGTATAGTGGACAGTGTAGTATGGTGGTCAGTATAGTGTAGTATAGTGGACAGTGTAGTGGTTAGTGTAGTGGACAGTATAGTATGGTGGTCAGTGTAGTATAGTGGTCAGTGTAGTGTAGTATGGTGGACAGTGTAGTATAGTGGACAGTGTAGTATAGTGGACAGTGTAGTATAGTGGTCAGTGTAGTGGTTAGTGTAGTGGACAGTGTAGTATTGTGGACAGTATAGTGTAGTGTGGTGGTCAGTGTAGTGTAGTGGTCAGTGTAGTATGGTGGACAGTGTAGTATAGTGGTCAGTATAGTGTAGTATGGTGGACAGTGTAGTATGGTGGTCAGTATAGTGGACAGTGTAGTATGGTGGTCAGTATAGTGGACAGTGTAGTATGGTGGTCAGTATAGTGTAGTATAGTGGACAGTGTAGTATGGTGGTCAGTATAGTGTAGTATGGTGGTCAAGTGTAGTGTAGTATAGTGGACAGTGTAATGTAGTATGGTGGACAGTGTAGTATGATGGTCAGTATAATGTAGTATAGTGGACAGTGTAGTATAGTGGTCAGTGTAGTATGGTGGTCAGTATAGTGGACAGTGTAGTATGGTGGTCAAGTGTAGTGTAGTATAGTGGACAGTGTAGTGTAGTGTAGTATGGTGGTCAGTGTAGTGGTCAGTATAGTATTGTGGTCAGTATAGTGGTCAGTGTAATATAGTGGTCAGTGTAGTGGACAATGTAGTGTAGTGGTCAGTATAGGAATCAGGTAGGTCAGTACTATTGTATTTGAAGGGACTCAGGGATAGCTAAAAGTCCGCAGGTTGGGGGGGCGCAAATTACTTGCCTTGCCCCGGGTGCTGACAACCTACGCTACGCCACTGCATGATGATTTGATTTTACTCTAGAGATCTCACTGGGTGTCATTTAACTCAGAGCACTGAGGGCATCTTAAGGCCAGGAAGAGGTACTGCAAGGACAGTTTCGAATAGCGCATAGTATTGCAGCCTAAGTTGCTTTTTTATGGTTCATAAATTTTCTGATTGATTTTACAAAAGCTTTTTATAGATTGCAGTCAATTCGTAGTACAATAAGTATTTGCAACAGAAGTATTCTTGCAAGATACAAACATAGGGAAATAGCTTCTCCATAGTAATAGTAACATTGCACAATATATGGTAGTGCTTCAGCAAGTAATGACACAGTACGAAAAGAACTACAAATATGAGGCGGCACAGTAAAAAAAATCTTTGCAAATATATCAGTCAAACATTTGGGGGCCAGAGGTAGGGAGGAGGGTAGTAGGTCTAAGGGGTCAAGAGGGGAAGAATGGAAAGGAATGCAGTAGGGCAGCAATCTAGCCCAACCTACAAACCAAACAGGATACTTACTATCTGTTCTACCTGGAAGAAAGTGCATAAACCAAGGATACCAAGCAGCTGAGTGTTTTTGCATTGTATCAGTCACTCCAGCTTCCACCTTCTCATTTAACATAGTTTGATCTGGGATTCAGTTTTGGCTCGTACAATAATATTTAGGGGTGATTAAAAAAAAAAAAAATAGCCTTAGGCCCCTTTCACACGACAAGCCCACTCGGATCCGCCTGAAAATCCGAGCGGGCCATCCATTGACTCCTATGGGGAGACGAATGTCAGTGAAGATGTGTCCTCTGACACCCGTCTGCCACCCGATCTGCTGAAGACAGATGTATGGCGATATGTTCACCATCCATCTTGGCAGATCGGATCGTATGAGATCTGATGAAAACGAACATGCAGTCCGTTTTCATCCGATATCTCCATAGGAATCCGCGGGGCTCTGACAGGCACCTCCCCGCTCAGTTAGGGGAGACGGACCTGTCATCCACCAGCTCAGCGGAGATCAACAGAGAGATTTCCTGCTGAGCTGGCGGACTCCGCTGAAACGGATCTGCCTCATGTGAATGAGGCCTTAGACATTAGAGATAAGCCCGATGTTCGTTCGACTCGAACATCGTGTGTTCGCCGAATAGCGAACAATTTGGGGTGTTCGCGACAAATTCGAAAACCGCGGAACACCCTTTAAAAGTCTTTGGGAGAAATCAAAAGTGCTAATTTTAAAGGCTTATATGCATGGTATTGTCATAAAAAGTGTTTGGGGATCTGGGTCCTGCCCCAGGGGACATGTATCAATGCAAAAAAAAGTTTTGAAAACGGGCGTTTTTTCGGGAGCAGTGATTTTAATAATGCTTAAAGTCAAACAATAAAAGTGAAATATTCCTTTAAATTTTGTACCTGGGGGTGTCTATGGTATACCTGTAAAGTGGCACATTTTTCCCGTGTTTAGAACAGTCCCTGCACAAAATGACATTTCTAAAGGAAAAAAAGTCATTTAATAGTACTCGCGGCTATAATGAATTGTCGGGTTCCAGCAATACAGTTAAAAGTCACTGAAAAAAAATGGCATGGGATCCCCTCCAGTCCATTACCAGGCCTCTTGGGTCTGGTATGAATATTAAAGGGAACCCCGAACAAAAAGGTAAAAAAAAATTGCGTGGGGGTCCCCCAAATTCCATACCAGGCCCTTCAGGTCTGGTATGGATATTAATGGGAACCCTGCGGCATTTTTTTTTTTTTAAATGGTGTAGGGGTCCCCCTCAAAATCCATACCAAACCCTTCAGGTCTGGTATGGTTTTTAAGGGGAACCCCGCACCAAAATTTAAAAAAAAATGGCGTGGGGGTCCCCCCAAAAATCCATACCAGACCCTTATTCGAGCACACAATCTGGCAGGCTGCAAGAAAAGCGGGTGGACGAGAGAGCGCCCCCCCTCCTGAACCGTACCAGGCCACATGCCCTCAAAGCACCTTGTCCCCATGTTGATGGGGACAAGGGCCTCATCCCCACAACCCTTGCCCGGTGGTTGTGGGGGTCTGCAGGTGGGGGCTTATCAGAATCTGGAAGCCCCCTTTAACAAGGGGACCCCCAGATCCCGGCCCTCCCTGTTTGAAATGGTAACGGGTACATTGTACCCATACCATTTCGTAAAAAAAGTGTCAAAATGTTAAAAAAACACACCTTTTGATAAGTCCTTTATTAAAAAATTAAAAAATAAAAATGTCCCATGAAGTCCATTCATCTTCTTCTATGGCTCTGCCGACGAACCGAAAAATAAAATTTAAAAAATCCATGGGAGGCACCCACCTTATGACGCTTCAGCGTGGATGACAGTTCTTTTTTAAGTGAGGGCGGGGCCACACGATGGCATACCTAGGTGACCCCGCCCCCCTCTGATGCACGGGGACTTCCCAATGGCTTCCCCGTGGCGTCAGAGGGGAGCGGGGCCACCCGTTTACTTACGCCACTTTACAGGCATACTATAGACACCTCCCAGGTATGAAATTTAAAGGAATATTTCACTTTTATTGTTTCACTTTAAGCATTATTAAAATCACTGCTCCCGGAAAAACAAACTTTTTATAAACTTTGTTTTGCATTGATACATGTCCTCTGGGGCAGGACCCAGGTCCCCAAACACTTTTTATGACAATACCATGCATATAAGTCTTTAAAATTAGCACTTTTGATTTCCTTTTTTCAGGTGTCTTCAGTCCAGTCCAGTGATGTTACGGATTCTCTGGCACTCTTCTTCATCTGGCTTTGGGCAGATCCTAAATGCTATATATCACTGCTCTCTACAGCATTTTCCTGTATGCCTAGGCCAAGGGGCAGAGTTGACAGTCTGCGCCGCACACAGTCTGTAGGTTAAATGATGCTGGGTAATATTTAACCCGAAAGAAATGCAGCCCTGCATCTCAGGATTGGAAAGTCTGTGGGGGACAGCACTAGATAGAAGATGAGTATGGCATTTGAAGCTAATTGTAAACTAAAAAAAATAATTCCACACCTGCTTGTATATGTTGTTGCTCAGACTATGAAAATCATAGGATTTGTGTTTTTTTTTTCAATGTTGCCCTTCAAACCGCATAAGAAGACCCTGTCTCCACTACATGCATTTTTCTTTTTTTTTTTCTTTTACATGTTTCCTACGGCAGTGCCTAGCTTCTCATGCCTTTTTTCACAGTAGTTCTGACTTGTCCATACAGATCAGTGGAAATAGTGACATCCGTGGGATATAAAGGAGGAAAATACTCTACTACAGTTTAAAGTGGTTGTAAACCCTTTACAACTTTTTGCTACAGGTAAGCCTATAATAAGGCTTACCTGTAGCTACCCTGGATATTCCCTAAACCTGCACTGTTTAGGAGATATCACCTGTATCTGCATGTGCCGACGTCATTGGCACATGCGCACTGAAGCAATGGCAGTACATGCCGTTGCTTCAGTTAGACTGTGCCGTTACCGGCGGCTCCCGTGCGCATGCGCGGGAGTGACATCATAACGGCTCCGGGTAATCACAGCGATACCCGGAAGTAACTCCTGGAGCGATGTCGCCGCTCGGAGCAGTGAACAACGACCACTGCGGGGGCTTCGATCTAAGGTAAGTAATACATAATGAGCTAGTATGCTATGCATACTAGCTCATTATGCGTTTGTCTTGCAGGGGTTTTTTTTGTTTTTTCTTTTTTTGTTCGTGGGTTTACAACCACTTTAATTGACAGTGTTTAAATGATAGCAGTTCTATAAGAAAAACTGTTACCACAAACATGAGTAATAAATTTCTAAACAACAACAGAAACAAACTGTTACAACACTTAAACTATGCTGTCAAATTCTCTCCTCTGCTAGAAAAGTTAGCCTCCTGAGAAGAGACAAAGGTAAATACTCCTACAGATCACGAAGCTCATCATGATTTGTATTGTGTATGGGGGAACAAGCTAAAAAAACCATACATTTATTTAGGTGTCATATACACTTAAATAAACAGAAATAGTCATACCCATGCATTTTCCAAAACAGCAGGGTGATATTGAAGTGTTTCTAAAACCAACATTTTTAAAGAAGAACTCCAGCTTTTCCTTCCCAAAACAACAGATGCATTGTGCATGTAAATAAATCACAACCCCAGTGTCAGATTGTGCGTACCTCACCTCCATTAGCTGCATACAGCAGGTTTCTGTGTCTGTTATGTCACTCCTTCTCCTGGCTGAATTTCAAAGTTCTCTGACATCCTGTGTCCTTCCTTTACCAGTCCTAATACTACATGTCCCATCATCCTTTGAGTCTCTGTAGCTTTAGAGCAGGCTATGGGAGTCATTTATACTGTTTCTGGGAGTTGATGTAGGTGGGTCCTAGGATTACTGTGGGTGTTTCTGGGCCTTCATAGTTGCCAACATTGAAAAACATTTTTTAGGAACACTTTTTTGGCTGTAGGCGGAGTCTTATTATAATTAGGGGCGGGGTATGCATTTGTAAACGTGGCACAGGTGGAACGTAAAATGCAGTGAAAAATGGGCGTGGTTTATGAAAAATAATGGGCGTGTCTTAAGTGGGCATGGCTCAAAAGGGGGTGTGGTTAGAGTCTGAGATGAATGAGGGGTGGAGAGGGAAAGGGGGGGAGGGATGGAGGGACAGCAGGCCCAGATCCTACACAACATTGGAAATATGTGTATTCTAGAAAGGTTAACAATCAGCAGATAAAGATACTCCAAACACCTGGTGTTAGCACTTCAATCATCCCGGCACCATGGTTGTTATGGTGTCAGGATGATTGAAGTGCATTATTTCTATTATTACATTGTAATATAAAATGAAATCATTCAACTCACCATAATGCCGAATAAGTGGGATCCCTGAGCGTGTCACCTGCCACATCGCCTGCCACCGGCCTTCTGTCCTTGCATCAGGTGCCCCCAGCAGAGTCCGTCCTTGCATCAGGTGTCCCAGCAGAGTCCGTCCTTGCATCAGATGTCCCCAGCGGAGCCCCCCCTTACATCAGATGTCCCCAGCAGAGTACCCTTACATCAGATGTCCCCAGCGGAGGCCCCCCTTACATCAGATTCCCCAGTGGAGCCCCCCCTTACATCAGATGTCCCCATCGGAGCCTCCCCTTACATCAAGTGTCCCCATTGCAGCCTCCCCTTACATCAGGTGTCCCCAGCGGAGCCCCTTTACATCAGATGTCCCCAGCGGTGCCCCCCTTACATCAGATGTCCCCAGCGGAGCCTCGGCTTACATCAGATGTCCCCAGCGGAGCCCCCTCTTACATCAGGTGTCCCCAGCGGAGCCCCCCCTTATATCAGGTGTCACCAGCGGAACCCCCCTTACATCAGATGTCCCCAGCGGAGCCCCCCTTACATCAGATGTCCCCAGCAGAGCCCCCCTTACATCAGATGTCCCCAGCAGAGCCCCCCTTACATCAGGTGTCACCAACGGAGCCCCCTTACATCAGATGTCCCCAGTGGAGCCCCCCTACATCAGATGTCCCCAGCGGAGCCCCCCCTTACATCAGATGTCCCCAGCGGTGCCCCCCCTTACATCAGGTGTCACCAGCGGAGCCCCCCCTTACATCAGGTGTCCCAAGCAGAGCCCCCCTTACATCATATGTTCCCAGCGGAGCCCCCCCTTACATCAGATGTCCCCATCAGAACCCCCCCTTACATCAGGTGTCACCAGCGGAGCCCCCCATACATCAGATGTCCCCAGCAGGGTCCCCCCTTACATCAGATGTCCCCAGTGGAGCCCCCTTACATCAGATGTCCCCAGCGGAGCCCCCCCTTACATCAGATGTCCCCAGCGGAGCTCCCCTTACATCAGATGTCCCCAGCGGTGCCTCCCCTTACATCAGATGTCCCCAGTGGTGCCCCCCCTTACATCAGGTGTCACCAGTGGAGCCCCCCTTACATCAGGTGTCCCGAGCGGAGCCCCCCTTACATCAGATGTTCCCAGAGGAGCCCCCCTTACATCAGGTGCCCCGAGCGGAGCCCCCCTTACATCAGGTGTCACCAGCGGATCCCCCCTTACATCAGGTGTCCCCAGCGGAGCCCCCCTTACATCAGGTGTCACCAGTGGAGCCCCCCTTACATCAGGTGTCCTAGTAGGAGGGGGTATACAAAATAATGTCTCCCTCCGCCAGCCGTGTGGTTACAATAGAACCCCCGCCCCTTCCCATAACAGACTGGCAGCGGGGCGGGGTAGGCGGGGCGAGGCGGAGCGGGCGCAGGGTGTGCGGCAACGCAGGAGCTTTGTCTAGCCAACCAGTTGTTCCTGGTCTTCTTAAAATTGGCGGCCGGCGGAGACAATGTCTCCGCCGGCCGCGGACCTCTAGCGGCAGCAGGGAAAAATCGTGAAAAAACGGATTTCTTGGGACATTTCCCGGGAAACAATAAAATCAGGAAAAGAGTCCAAATCCCTGGAATGTCCCGGGAAGTCCAGGACTGTTGGTAAGTATGGGCCTTCATGTGGGTGGTGTAAATGTGTCATACTAAAAATGGCAGCCGGCGGAGACACCTCTAGCGGCGGCAGGGAAAAATCATGAAAAAACTGATTTCTTGGGACATTTCCCGGGAAACAATAAAATCGGGAAAAGAGTCCAAATCCCTGGAATGTCCCATGTCATTCCTATCTTACAGCAGACCAAAGAATAATGGCTTACTGCATGACTACAGAGGCAGGGTTATGGAGGTTATTATGAAGGTGTTTCCTTCATATGTATAGGAATCACTTCACAGAGAGCTGGGCTCTGGGAGGATGGTATCTGAGGGGTGGGACTCTCCCTGTTCACACTGGTCGGCATATATAACTGGGCAGGACTGAATTCTAATTTTGATCCATTCAATTCTGGCCAGCAGCAGCACAGCTAGCTTTCAGATCAGGCTGTGTATAAAGGGGTTTCCTTTTTGAATAGAGCTGGGATCTGTGAGGCGGGACTTAGGACGTTTGGACTTCTCCTGTAGGTGTGACTGGGTGGGACTGAATGCTAATTAGGATGTAGTTAAACCCACTCACCATCAGAGCTGTGAAGGAAATGACATCAATTGCAGAGTCTGAAAATAGGGAGTGTTACAGACACTAGCTACAGGAAGTGGCTGTGGAAGGGACAGAGTCTATCAGCAGGATATGCAGAGTGTCACATGATACAAAGCCACAACTAAACCCAGAATATCATGGGATCTGCAGACAACAGAGCAGCATGGTACAGAGGTATGATCTATGCTGGGATTGATCATTCCATTCAACTCTAGTGAAAAGAAAGTCAGAGTTCAGCTTTAAGTTTTGGGAGTTAGAACTCTGAAAAGGCTTTTATTACTGTCTGTGTCCTATGATGTCATTTCACTCTCTTTATTTGTCACTTAAACCAGAGGGGGGCATCTACCTATTGTGTCTACAGGACTGAAAGAAAAGGAAAGTCCCCCCAATGGGACACAAATGGAAAAAAAATTGACAGGGGTTTTTACCTTTCCTTGCCCTAAAACAGCAAATGGCTTTGGATATACTTTGGAGAATTCCAGGAATTTCAGAAATTGCGGATTATAAGGGTTTAAATTCAATAAAGTGTATGCCACCTGGTGGATTTTTGTATATTATTTACAATTTACATTTTTACTAATCGCTAGCAGTGCAGATATCGCTATACTCCCGGTGCTCTGATAGGTGAGATGCAATCTGCTCCCACCTCCCCTCTGCTGTCCATTCACTAAATACCTTGTATTTTATGAAGGGGCTCACATAATAGATATAGAATAAAATACATCAGCTGGTCTGAATGAACAAAGATATTCCTATTCCTATTCATTCCTATTGTGTCCAAGGACACAATTGAACATACAGCTCTTTTTTAAGAACAGAAACGAGCAGGAATCTGCAACAAAGTTTGTTTCAATCCTTGAAATAGAGTTAACCACTTGCCGACTGTCTCACGCCAATATGCGTCGTCAAAATGGTTCATTCCTGAGAATCGCCGTATGGGTACGTCTGTACCTTTAAGGGCGATAGCAGGCCCACTGCACGGCGGGAAACCCGATGCGCGTGGCCAGGGCACGATCGCCGCCAGCCACGCGCGATCGCGTGCACGAGAGCAGGAACAGGGATTTGAGTGTGTAAACACACACAAATCCCTGTTCTGTCAGGAGAGAAGAAACATATTGTTAATTCCTACTAATGAGGAATAATGAAATGTCTCTTCCTCTAGTCAGTCCTATCTCCTCACATTTAAGAACTCACCCAGGGAACACACATTTAACCCCTAATCACCCCCTAGTGTTAAACCCTTCACTACCAGTGACATTTACACAGTAAACAGTGCATTTTTATAGCACTGATCGCTGTATAAATGTCAATGGTTCCAAAAATGTGTCAAACGTGTCCGATCTGTCTGCCGCAATGTCGCAGTAACACTAAAAATCACAGATCACTGCCATTACTAGTAAAAAAAAAAATAATAATAATAAAAATGCAATAAAAATGCCATAAATCTTTCCCATAGTTTGTAGATGCTATAAGTTTTCCGCAAACCAATCAATATACAGGTCAGGTTCCAAGCACAAGAAATGAATGTACACCAACTCCAATAGTCCCTGACTTTGAAAATGGCCCATTGGGGCTGCCCTTCCTGGTAAAGTCTTTCTCTGAATGCATCTGCTGCAAGAGCGACAGTAGCTTTCTACCTCAGTTCTCATAGATGGCCGATAAAATCGGTCTCTGACTAATTTGAAAGTTGTATCTGGGCCTAAGTGGCCATCATCATGGAGAGCGGTCAACACTACTAGTCGGTGTTTCTCAGGGGGGAACAGTTGGCGGACACCCTCCTGTTCCTCAGATGGACTTCTCCGGTACATGACTCCATCTTCCAACCACATTCGTTCCCATTCTCTATGGATGACTTTGGCTCCCTCAATGGGACTACTCAACAGTATTTGAGGTTTCTGGGCGGCTAACGATTTCCTTTACAAGATTCCCAAAGGGATCTTCACGTTGGTCCAGTCTAATGTCCTCTCTTGTTAACTGAGGCAGTTCTTGGCTGTGCACCTGGGTCAAATCACTGTAATATCTTGGCACTCCCGCAGGGGTGACTCCCACAGCTTCGGCCCTTATGGCCCCTCTGTGTTTATGCTCTACACCCTGACGTACAGCCCGTAGTCCTTCCAAGGGAAAATTAACCCAACTCTTCTTGCCAACGCTAGCGAAGTGGGGCCTTCGGGAAAGAGCGTCAGCATCTTGATTTCCCACTCCTGGTCGGTATTTCAAACTGAACTGGAATTCTGACAGTGGAATCAACCACCGATGCCCAGTGGCATCCACTTTGGCAGTGGACAGTGGGTAAGTCAAGGGGTTGTTATCAGTCTTCACCACAAAGGTGGCCCCATATGGATAATCACGTAGTTTCTCTATCATAGCCCACTTGAGGGCCAAGAACTCCAATTTGTGTACAGGATAGTTCTTCTTGGGGGGGTGAGATGGTGACTCACATAGGCCACTGGGCAAAGTCTCCCCTCCGACTCTTGAAACAACACTCCCCCGCGGCCATCTCTGCTGGCATCCACGTGCAATTTATAAGGTTTAGACGGATCATTATAGGCCAGCATCGGTGCTTCAACAAGTCTCCCCTTCGTCGTTCAAAAGCCCTTTCACACTTTATTGTCCATTGCTCTTGGATAGATTCCCGAGGCTTCCTCGGACCTCCCTTCTGGGTTTTCTGCTGGTCCCCTTCTGTTTGTCTCTCTAGGAGTTCGTTCAATGGCCAGGCAATCTGCGAGAAGTTCTTCACAAGTCTTCTATAGTAAGAGCAGAAATCCAAAAATGACCTCAACTCAGTGACGGTGCTTGGGCGAGGCCAGTATGTAACAGCCTCCAACTTCTGCGGGTCAGTAGCTATTCCCTCGGCTGATACCACATGTGCCAGATACGTGACTGAAGTCTGGTAGAACTGACACTTCTCTAGCGACAGCTTCAGCCACTCTGTGTGTAATTGTTGAAAAACTTTTTCCAGCCGAGCCTCATGCTCCTCCAATATTCTGCCGAACACGATAATATCATCAAGGAACACTAGCACTTCTACCAAGTTCATATTACCCACAGTGTTCTCCATCAGTCTCTGGAAAGTAGCGGGAGCCCCTGTTAATCCTTGTGGCATTCTGCCAAATTCAAAAAACCCTAGAGGGTTGATGAAAGCCATCTTTTCTCGGTCATCCGGATGCATGGGTATTTGGTAGTATCCACTCTTCAGATCCAGCACAGTGAACCATTTGGCTCCTGATAAGCATTGCAGGGCCTCTTCTATGCGGGGGGTTGTGTACTGATCTGGAATGGTCCTCCGGTTCAAGGTTCGGTAGTCAATACACATCTTCTTTCTCACATTCTTCTTTCTCACTACCACTATTGGGGAAGCATAGAGGCCCCTGGGCTCCTTGATGACCCCTGACCCCTTCAGTTCAGCCAACTGTTCTCGAAGATACTCCAGATCGCATAAATGGATTCACCTAGCTCTTTCACGAAAAGGCTTATCTTCAGTTAGTCGAATTCGATGTTGAGCGATCCGGGCACAGCCCACATCAAAGTCATTCTTGGAGAACATTTTCTCCCATCGAGCTATTTGAGCTTTGATCCTCCTCTCCCATCTGGAGGGTAGATTTGGGCAGTGGACTATAGTCTCTCTTCCATCTACCTTTTTGTCTAGCTCATGTTCCATTACGGGCTCGGCAGCACTTACTTTGCCAATCACCATCCTGGGCTTTAGGCTGATTGGGTGACTAGTGACGTTCCTCACACTGACAGGAATTCACCCTCCGCTTCTCAGTAAGGCTCTAGTGGGTATGATCTCTGGGACCACCTCTATTCCAACTTCTTCTTCTGTAGAATCAGCTTCCACCACCACATAGGGACCCGGCCTGTCCCAGGACAGCTTAACCATGGCTTTCAGGCAGGCTCTCTCGCCTGTCCGCCAAACCCTTTCACGGGTATCCAATCGCCACAGTCTTCCCACTCCTTCCTCTGGGACCCTCTTCTCTTGCAACACTGCTTTTGAAAGCCTGCCGCAGTTGAGGATGGGTCTTTCCTACTGGGGCACCCTCCAAGGCCAGTGGAGTGAGTAGTCTCCACACCAGATTAGTGTTGGTGCCTATCAATAAGGAATTTCGGCCTGCCCCAGGAGGACAGGGGCAGCCAACGTATCAAAAGTCTTTGGTTTTCCAGCCAAGTCAGTGTCAAATGTTATCTTGATGGTATGTGTCTGCCATATGAGCACTTCTGGGTCCATATGCCTCAAATCTCTAAATCCTCTAGTTTGCACAAAGGTAAGTGTCTCAAGTACTGGTAAAAGTCAACGGGTGATTCTATAGTTTGTGCTCTAATCAGTATCCTTGAGAGCGGTGGAGTTGGTCTATTTTCTCAGTAAGGTGTGCATTGATTTCCTGCCCCCGTATTTCCTTCCCTGAGCATTTTGTTTCTTTTAGTCTTCTCGGCAACTGAGGGGAAAGGGCAACAGGTGGCTTGCACCCTTTTTTTTTCTTAGTTCTCTTCTTGACTTTGGAGCCCTTTTTTCCCTCAGGACTCTTAACTATCTCCTTCACTGAGGTCCCCTGAAGTTTCCCGCCAGCTTTGGGAAGAGTAACTTCTGTAAGGCTTTCAGAACCTTTGTGAGTAATTGTGGGCTGAGGCTGTTCTTCGGACACTCAGCCTGAAAGTGTCCACCTTCTTCACACGCGTAACATCTCTTTTCTCGCCCTTGGTAAAGTTTTCGACTCCCATTGAAGAGTCCCTTGTTCTTGAATCTTTGCTTGGGTCTCCATCACTCACATTAAAGCATGATACATCTGGGTTTGGGTCTGAGCTACCTGGGCCATCAGTTCGGTTGGCCCAATTTCACTTACTGGCTTATTAGTGTCAGGTATAGTCAGTTCCTCCGGTTCAGATTCAGTCCCACTATCCTCATCCAAGAAACCCATCTCTGCATGAACAGCTTGAGCCACCACTTTCTCTCTATTTCCAGTGACAGAGCTTGATTCTCTCGACCTTTGGCATTTCTCTTCTGTAGGCACCACCTTGGTTCTCTTCAATAACAACTTTAATATGATAGGATGTTTTGGTCGGACCCCTTGCAAAAACCGGTCTAGACGAACTTGATCAATGTCCTTGGGATCATTACCCCTCTTCCTGCCATTCCAAGAGTACCCTGGCTTGATCCAGGCCGTGCTCGGCTTCTGTTTCCACGATATAGGCCCGGTGTCCCCAGTGTCACCCACCTTCTAATCTCTCTCTCAGTGTTTTCACTTCCAGAGATTTCCAAAACTCTTTTCCATTTGGGCTCCCTGACTTTTGCTCCAGGCTGCTGTGGCCACCGAAGCTGCTTCTCACGCGGATTTTGGCTCTTGTCTAGGTTGACTAAGGCCGGCTGCAGATGGCATCCCGGACGAGCACCCAAATGTAGCACTGCACCCTTGGGGACTGCTTGGATTTACCTGCTCATCTGCACCATTGTGACCCTGGGAACATTCCAACCCACCTTACACTCTGGGTTCAGACATCTTTGCACCACCTTAAAGTAATAAATCAAACCACTCAATGAATTTATATTCTATTAATGTTTACTGAATAACTCAAGGAAGATTTTGTTGCACGGGGTAATAGATCAACTGAACTTCAGATTACAGTTCTAGTTCAGAAGAATTCCTCCACAATAATAAAAGTTGAGACAATCTGGAGATAACAGTATCTTATATATATGTATGTACAATGTAGTACCACTTTAGCATGACCTGAAAAAGGATAAGCAAGAGTTGAGCATTAGTTCTGACAAGACTTCTAAAGGGGAGAACCCAGGCCTATTCAACTTCTAATCCTAATGAGAGATCAATTGAACAAGAACAGTATGAGGGCCCTTTTTGTAGTAATGACAGTAATGTCCCTGTTTCAGGCCTGATGTTCTTCGCCAGCAGTCGGAGCTCTTTAACTATATCCAATAGGGTGCAGTAACAAGATAATGATGCTTCTTGGAGCAAGGTTGATGCGACAGGTGTATATGTACAATGTTCAAATAGAGATCCAGTAAAGTGTTTCCCCAGGGTAAAGCTTTCTGTGAACAGTGTCCCAGTGAAGCAGCAAAGAAAGGTTTGTAAAGATGGGCGATTGAGCTTTCACCAATGACCAGGCCGATTCAATGCCTTCTGAACAACGATTCCTGAAGAGGCGTCCTTGCAGCGGTTCCACTTGCGACGATCATCCGATGCACAACATGTGGGTTGGTGGACTATCAGGGTGATGCTGGATAGATGCCTGATGATCAGCAAGCAGGGATGGGCCCTTCTCAGCTGGGTTGGAATGTCATACACCGAGTGGTAGTCCGCGACCTCACCCTCGCGGTCTGTCACCCACCTGGCCCAGGAGGAAGAGAGGTCCGTCATCCACCAGGCCCAGGAGGAAGAGAGCGTAGCAAGCATCTGGAGTCTTTTATGCTCTTCCCAGCATTCTCCCTAATGAAAGCAAAGATCCCTGGGATATGAAATCCGGGTGCATAGTCATACAGAGTTATTGCCATTCTGAGGAACTACTGATCCCACAATCCCTTTGGATCGACTCACGGATATGAGGTCAGTTGGTGATGCTGCACTAGAGGGACAATACAGTACATAAAAATTACTGGGAATCGCTATGCTTTGCAATTGTAGTCCACATTGTTACACATTTACCAGTGATAGCGATGCTTGCTATGGTCAACTTTTATTTATTTATGTAAAACATTTATCCCATTGCTTATAAAGTGTTAGCTGGAGTTTGGCTTCAGTTTGTTAGTGTATTTAAATCTGCTATTACATCTAGCACTCCCCTCCCCCCAGACTGACAATGCTGCTGTCCAAAGGTGTCCCAGTTTCTCCTTCATCAAGAGTGTAGGAATTCTAATACAGGAGGTGTGCTACTGGCTACTGAAAACAAAGGGAAAAAATCTTAAAAATAGAAAACTAATACAGCCATCACACCTAATGATCGGTAAGTTGCAATCCATTACATTTTTGGTGTTGGATTTAATACCACTTTAGGTAATGAAAGTTTCCTGTCCACTCTGCTTCAACACGTCTTGGTTTTAAGAAGTGAGGGTAGGCACAATTGGTAAGCTTCTCAGTAAACCACAAGGACATAACTGATTACCAAATTATTCCATTATCTGAGCCTGTTATAGGTATTATATATACCTAAAAGGGGTTAATTAAAGTCAGTGGCGGCCGCTCCATTAGTGGCGCAGTGGCACCGTCCCCCTAATCCATGCGCCGATCCCCTAATCTACATGCAGGGCGCCAGACGCATGGATTTCAACAGTTTTTTTTTAAGCACGTGATTAGAGCTTGAGGCTCTAATTGACTTCAAAAAGGGTGGGTTTGGGGTGCAGAGCACTGCGCCCGAGCCCACTCACTTGTGTATCAATAGCAAATTAATATTCGCTATTGTTTGCTTGCAGGATTGATGTCTTCCTGCTTCTCCTCCCGGCCAATCAGGAAGCGGGTCTTAAGACCCGATTGGCCGAGAGGAGAAGCGATCTTATTGGCTTGCTGGGAGCAGAAGCAGGGGGAAGCCACTAGGAGGAGACGCAGGGAAGCCGCTGCCCGTGAGGGGGGGGGGGGCAAGCACCATAACCATTTTATTACAAGCACTGACTAAGCTATGTAAACGGAAGCATTGTGAAGATATTCATACTCAAAATTTACAACAGAAGCATAAAAAACACAGCTCCTTTTCCTGTTATTTTCTATGGCAGTACTTGTGAGCTATTTACAGTAGGTCCTCTCAAACGGATGTTCCGGTTAGATCTACCTATCAGTATTTCAGGCAGATCTGAGCAGAACTTAGTGTTATGGTAAGGTGACAGGTTTTTAAAATGAAATCTGGGGACTTATATTTTTTTTATTAGCAAATAGTAAACTATTTTATAAGGAGATTTTCCTCAAATTATATATGCAGTGTATGTGGTATGTGATGATGGAATGATTGTATGATATATACGTTATTTCTCACATTTGGTTCATGAGATTGAAAAAAAAGATACTTAGAATTTTTTGGGATATGACTACCAAATGTTAAAAAGATAAGATAGAGAAAAAACTGCATATTTTGTATTTTTTTTTACCAAAGAATTTTGGTTCACTGATGTGCGCTGATGAGGCTGCACTGACAGACTGTACTGATATGCGGCAATGATGGGCACTGATATGCGGCAAAGATGGGCACTGATAGACTGCACTGATATGTGGCAATGATGGGCACTGATATTTGGCAATGATGGGCACTGATATGCATCAATGATGGACATTGATATGCAGCAATGATGGGTACTAATAGACTGCAATGATATGCAGCAATGATGGGCACTGATATGCGGCAATGATGGGCACTGATAGACTGAACTGATATCCGCCAATGATGGGCACTGATATGCGACAATGATAAACACTGATATGTGGCAATGATGGGCACTGATGAGCTGCATTGTTATGCACTGATAGGTGGCAATGATGGGCACTAATAGGCGGAACTGATATGCGGCAATGATGGGCACTGATATGCGGCAATGATGGGCACTGATGTGTGGAAATGATGGGCACTGATAGGCGGTACTGATATGTGGCAATGATGTTCACTGATAAACGGCAATAATGGGCACTGATAGGCGGCACTGATATATGGCAATGATGGGCACTGATATGTGGCAATGATTGGCACTGATAGGCGGCACTGATATGTGGCAATGATGGACACTGATAGGTGGCAATGATGGGCATTGATAGGCAGCACTGATATGTGGCAATGATGGGCATTGATATGTGGCAATGATGGGCACTAATAGGTGGCAATGATGGGCACTGATACGTGGCACTGATATGAGGCAATGATGAGCACTGATAGGCGGCAATGATGGGCATTACTGATACGGAAGGGGGGCACTGATATAAGGGGACTGTGAGCTAATCATGGTCTCTAAGGGGGTGCTACTGATATAATGGTTGATCACCAATCATTACATCAGCAGTCAGTACCCCCTCTTAGAGACCCCCATTAGCTCACAGTCTCCTTATATCAATGCCCTCCACCCTCTTCCTTAGAGACTTCCAGAGATCAGAGAGACCCCCCCCCTTATATCAGCGCCCCGCCCTCTTGAAAGCGTTTGTTGACCTAAAAAAAAAAAGGATCCTTTCCCTTTAAAGCACGTTATACAGTGCTTGCGCTGTGTATTTTGGCCCCCTGACAGTTTCTACCCTCCCCTCTGTAAACTGACCACGGTATATCATGGCTGCTGGGCCCTGACACCGTGGTCAGTTTATGTGTCTCCGTCAGCCACATCCCTGCTCTCTGCTCTCCTCTCTCTCACATGACCGGCCAGCTCTCTCCTCCTCTATTCCTCCCCTCGTGGCTGACTTCAGCGGGGGGGAATCTTGGCCTCGCCCACTGCAGCTGTCAGACAGAGAGATGAGAGAGCCAGCCTCTCACGGTGCTCCGAAATTAGGTATAATCATCTTTTTTTATAAATCACACACATAGGGGGACACAGTATTAAGAGACAGAAAGGATAGTATGAAGATGTTAGAGTGGCTTAACAACCACTTTAAGACATCTATTCAGATTGCCTTACCAGCAGGACCCAGGAGCCACTACAAGCACAGTGGGAAGTGTGAGAGCCGAGCTGGGGGGCGGAGTTGGGAGGTGGGGCCGCTCTAGGGCTATTTACCTCCCACTATGCAGCATGAACAGCAGAGGGAGTGTCATTAGTTACTAGGACAGCAACCAATGACTGCAAAGGAGATCATCATGATGGTGGCGGAGGCGGGGGGTGTGAGAGGTGCTGGCTGGGGGAGAACTGAAGGCAGAGAAAGCCGCAGCCAAAAGGAATCCTCAATGGGGTGAGGATAGCCCATTGAGTGGAGAGCAGTGCTGAAACTGGGTCCGGCACTAGCTCCATCTCCAGGAATTAGGACACATTTACTGGATGGATGGATCCAATCCAGGAACAAAACCGGGGACAGACTTGGTCCGGGGACAGTGTCCTCAGTCCAGGGACTGTCCCCGGAATTCTAGTTTTTCCAACATAAATGCAACAGATAGAAGGCAAAAAAATCTGCAAACAAATGTGTATCCATTTACATCCGTCTGCTCATAGACCTAACACAGGTTCATTAACCATCGCAATACAGGGCACTTATACCCCCTTCCTGCCAAGGCCATTTTTCAGGTTTCAGCGCCGTCACAATTTGAATGACATGCTACACTGTAACTATGTGATTTTTTTATAATTTTCTTCACACAAATAGAGCTTTCTTTTGGTGGTATTTAATCACTGCTGGGTTTTTTATTTTTTACGAAAAAAAGGTTTTCTTAGTTTCTGTCAGTAAATTTTGTAAATAAATAATTTTTCTCCTTCACTAATGTGTGCTGATGAGGCAGCACTGATGGGCACTGATAGGCTGCACTGATGGGCACTGATGAGGTGGCACTTATGGGCACTGATGGGGCGGCACTTATGGGCACTGATTAGGTGGCACTGATGAGGAGGCACTAATATGCCGCACTTATGGGCACTGATAGGTGGAACTAATATGTGCCACTGATAGGTGGCACTGATAGGCGGCACTGTTGGGCACTCATAGGTGGCACTGGTGGGCACTGATAGGTGGCACTGATGGACACTGATAGGCGGCACTGGTGGGGACTGATAGGCGGCACGGATATGCTGCACTGATGGGCGACACTGATGGGCATTGATAGGCAGCAGTGATGGGCATTGATGGGCAGCACTGATAGGTGGCACTGATAGCCAGCACTGACTGGCATCACTAATGGGCACTATATGGTGGCACTTGTGGCCATTGGTGGGTACTGATTGCTGGCACTGGTGGGCACTGATTGCTGGTACAGGTGGGCACCGATTGCTGGCACTTCTGGTGATATATTTAATCAGGGCACTGATGAACAGTGCCCTGATTACATGAGTAGATGTCCCCCTGCGAGGAGATGCCGCTGATCGGCTCTTCTCACCACACACTCTGTCAGTGGGACACAGGACCCAGTCGATCACATGGTTAAAGAGTCTTTACAGAGATCGGGGTTGCGCCGTGTCCTAGCAACACGGCGTGGCCACAATTGCTGCACTGCGTACCCCTGCGGCCGCGCGAGAGCGCCTGTTCTGGGACAATATCATATGACATTGTCCTAGAACAAGAGCCGCACAGCCCCTCCGGCATTTGATGATAGGTGGGCAGCAAATAGTTAAAGTGGTTGTTAAGGCAGAAGGTTTTTTTATTTTAATGCATTCTATGCAGCAGCCCCCCTCAGCCCCCCCTAATACTTACCTATGCCCCATCTCTATTCAGCGATGTCACTGAGTCCCTCAGCCATCTAGGACTCTCCCTCCTGATTGGCTGAGACACAGCATTTCCATTGGCTCCCGCTGCTATCAAAGTCAGTTAGCCAATCAGGAGAGAGAGGGGGCAGGGCCGAACCGCAGCTCCGTGTCTGAATGGACACACAGAGCTGCACTCGGCTCAGGTGCCCCAATAGCAAGCTGCATGCTGTGGGGGGAACTTGACAGGAGGGAGGGGCCAGGAGCAACGAAGAGGGACCCGAGAAGAGGAGGATCCGGGCTGCACAGGGCAGGTAAGTATAACATGTTTGTTATCTTTAAAAAGAAAAGACTTTACAATCACTTTAAGTTCCATAAGAAATAAGCTGAATGGACAGAAGTTACATCCATTCCATTTGGCTGTGATTCAGCAGGGGATCTGTTCATGGATCTTCCATTGATCGGAATGGATGCTGCCTGTGTGAAAGGACCCTAATGCCGCGTACACACAAGTGAACTTTACGGCAGACTTTGTCCTGCGAACTTTTCGACGGACTTTACGACGGACTTTACGATTAATTAGTCGACGGATTTGTACGTGATGACGTACAACCGGACTAAAACAAGGAAGTTCATAGCCAGTAGCCAATAGCTGCCCTAGCGTCGGTTTTTGTCCGTTGGACTAGCATACAGACGAGCGGACTTTTCGACCGGACTCGAGTCCGTCGAAAAGATTTGAAACATGTTTCATTTCTAGGTCCATCAAACTTTTGAGAAAAAAAAGTCCGCTGGAGCCCACACACGATCGAATTGTCCGACGGACTCCCGTTCGCTGGACCAAATATGCCGTAAAGTCCGGTCGTGTGTACGCGGCATTAGGAAGACTGAAAAACAAATTTGTGGTAATATTTGAGGAGGAATTACTATACAATACATGCAGTTAGAGAGCTCAGTGAGGGCTTATTGTAATGCTCTTTTACTGATTGTTAATAATATGTTAAATCTTTAACAGCCTCCCACCCAGCCACAATATATAAACGGCCTTGCAGGACAAATGCCTGTATGTCCTAATGCTCACGCGCCAAGTGCATGCCCTCAACAGATCACAGATCAGGGTATAGGACCAATATCATTGTCCCTTTACCGTGTGATCACTGTGACCAATCACACCGCTCACAGCAACAGTAGTAAAAACTTGCTTTCATTCCTGATGCCCTTGTTTACTACTGTGATCTCTGAGATTGGTCCATGTACCATGTGATTGCTTTGACCAATCACAGTGATCACAGTAGTAAACACAGGTTGCATGAATGCATCCAAATGATCTTAGAAATTATCAGACCGTGAAAGCAATCACAGTGTTAGAAAAAAAAAAAATGATCACCCCCCCCAGAGCAAAACTGTGTCACTGCCACACCAGTAACCGTGTCCCTGATCACTGCCACACCAGTTCCAGTGTCCCTGATTACTGCCACACAAGTCCCAGTGTCCCTGATTGCTGCTACAGCAGTCATAGTGTCATCAAAAGAACTTGATCACGTATGCAATGCTCTCTGAAGACCGATCCATGTTTGGAGAGCTTTTGACAGGCAATGGGAGACTCTGTATCGCCTCTTCACCACCTGCTTTAACCCCTTGGACCATGCACAAGTGCCCCTATTCACTTGAATGGTTCACAATTAGTGGGCGTACAGGGGACATAATTTCTGCCACAGCTGCAAAGCAAAGCACCGCAGCCGAGGCATGTGTTCACCCCCGGCTGCTGTCTCTGCAGCTCATGTGCGAATGAGCCCTAATAGTACAGTCAGTCAATCAGTGTCTTTAGTGACCACCACCCCACAGTGTCCCCAGACCTGTGTAACTAGAAACAGTGTTCCTAAATGCCACCATACCAGACCACCATACCACACAAATCCCACTGTCACCAGACCAGTGCAGTCAGCAACAATGTTCTTGATCACCGTCACACCAGTGCAGTGTTGCCTCTGCCAGCTCCCTGTACTAACCCTGGCCTGTTTATTGACCACATTTCTGCCTACTGCCTGGACCGATCCTTTGCCAGTTTACTGACAATGTCTCTTTTATTCTTCCTTTCTTCAGTCTCCTATACTTTCTGGCCAGTCAACATGGCATTCCTGGGGACAGCCACATTCCAGTAGGCTAGGCTTGCTTGGGTTATAGATATTGGGTTTGACACAGTTAGTTTATTTATGTGATACACAAGATAGAATATGTGGTACATAATCAGTCCAAATAGTAAAAAAAGAAGAGAAGAAGGAACAAGCCAATGAAGAAGACCGGGCCACCGCTAGCAAAAGAGCTGGCAAAAGAGCAGAAGATAGCGGAGGAGCCCGGCAGAAGAGCGGGAGAAGATCCGGACACCGAGAGAAGAAGCCGGAGACTGGGAGAAGAAACGGACACCGGGAGAAGAGGCCGGAGAGAGCGGAGAAGTCGGAAGAAGACCCCCGAAGTCGGAAGAAGACCCCCGGAGCTGCCTAATAAATTACTAGTGTGTAGTGTGTTTTTTTATTGACACTTTTTCCCTCAGGTGAATGGGTAGGGGTACAATGTACCCCATACTCATTCACATAGGGTGGGGGGCCAGGATCTGGGGGGCCCCCTTACTAAAGGGGGCTCCTGGATTTCTATAAGCCTTCCGCCCGCAAATCCCGACAACTAACGGCCAGGGTTGTCAGGAAGAGGCCCTTGTCCTCATCAACATGGGGACAAGGTGCTTTGGGGTGGGGGGCCGCAGGGCGCCCCTGCCCCAAAGCGCCCACCCCCCATGTTGAGATGTTGAGGGCATGCGGCCTGGTACGGTTCAGGATGGGGGGTGCTCGCTCGTCCCCACCCCCTTTTCTGACCGGCCAGGCTGCGTGCTCGTATAAGGGTCTGGTATGGATTTTGGGGGGGACCCCACGCCGACTTTTCGGCGTAGGGGGTTCCCCTTAAAATCCATACCGGAGGTAAGGGCCTGGTATGCCCCTGGGGAGAACCCATGCCGTTTTTTTATTTAAAATTTGGCGCGGCATTCCCCCTCATGATTCATACCAGACAGCTGTCAGCACTGCCTGTCGCTCATCGCAGGTGCTCCTTGGATTTTGGGCCTATTTACGTGGTTAGACTCTGAAAAAGTCTCATACATGTGGTATCACCACACTCAGGAAAAGTAGTAGAATGTGTTTTGGGGTGTAATTCTAAGTATGCCTGTGCTGTGTGTTAGAAATATCTTATTAATTGACAACTTTTAGTAAAAAAAATACATGTTCATTTTCATTCTACATTTTCCAAAAACTTGTGGCAAAAAAATGAAGTCTTCAAAAGACTCACCATACCTCTTAGAAAATACCTTGGGGTGTTTTCTTTCCAAAATGTGGTCATTTTCCTGATGTTTCTTTTGTCCTGGCACTGCAGGTACTCAAGAAATATGATGGGAAATTAGATTTACACTTTATGCTCCTTGAAAGCCCAAAGGCGCTCCTTAAATTTTGGGTCCCTCTAGTTGTGAAAAACTCTCACTTATGTGGTATCTACATAATCAGGAGGAGTAGCAGAATCTGTTTTGGAGTATAATTGTAAGTATGCCTATGCTAAGTCTGAGAAATAGGTTGTTAAATTGACAGGCCCTAAAATGTCAATATTTGTACTGTCCTGGCATTTCAGGACCTTAAGAAATGAAATAGGCAGTCAGGATATCAGACTGATCAGTTTTCAAATATATATATACCATAGCCTGTAGACTCTATAAATTTCACACAGACTCAATAATATACATTGATTTGGGTTATTTTTATCAAAGACATTTTGACCTAAATATATGAAGATTATTTATTTGTAAAATGTTATAACAAAAACTAAGAAAACCTTTTTTTTTCAAAAATTTCTGTCCTTTTTCCCTTATATAGCAAAAATGTTTAAAAAAGTGGTGATTAAATTCCACCAAAAAAAAATCACCTCTCTGTTTAAAAAAATAATATAACATTAACTTGGGAACAGTGTTGCATGACTGAGTATTTGTCATTCAAAGTGTGACAGAGCTGAAAACAGAAAAGTGGTTAATGTCCATAGTCTGGACAAAGGCGCACTTTAAGGGTTGGAAAGTTGGGACTTCACTGTTCAAAATGTGGGGCTTAACTTCACTCTTTGTAAATATGCTGAAAAAACAAGCAATACTATATTCCAACTCCCTTCTCTGCAGCATACTAAAGAAAGGGATATTTTTCAGGCAGAATGCATAAAAACAGTCAGGTGAGTCTGCAGCCCACAGGGTGAATCCCAAGGAACGTGGTATAATGCTATCATATGCTGCACCATTTTTAAATGTTTACATTGGACACATAGGTGGAGGAACTCAAGTAACACATAGAATTCTCTAATGTAGGCCAAAAAACGCATTTACAAAACTCTTGCTAATTCTATCACTCGTTGGCAAACCTGTGGGTTTTAAAACAGCACAAGGAGCAAAGGCTTATAGGAGAAAAGTGCTCATAGCAGCCAATCCGAATCCATCATGTACTTGTCTGACTTCAATGTAGTCAGTTCTGATTGTTTGCCATAATAATGCTACCAGGGTATTTGATGCAAAAATGTGTTTACAGTGTAATTAGTGTCTATCCCTGTCTTCTGTGTAAGATCTGCTGGGTTGTCACACTTTAAAGAGACTAATGTTGTAGCTAAACAATTACATCAATGACTTTACTAATGAACAATACTTTGTTGGCTATGTTTCAGTCCTTAGTATAATAGATTATATATATATATATATACACACAGTATTTTAAAAATACATTTTTACATATAGTATGCAAAGCACTGTGAAAATTGCAGGGCTGCCAAAGGGGGACAGGAGTCTGAATATTGTTATTTATGTATTGATGGTGGAAACCCATGTGAGGGAAGCTGATTTCTGTGTACTTTTTTCTTTCTGTTTTAAATAAAAGGGGGCCTAGAAGACCTGAAAAGGTATATCTGTTGTGGACTGAACTCACTGGTGAGCACCACATGAAAGCAAAATATAAATGATAAATGCAGGCCTGCCCCTAATTAAAAGGTATGCTCCTTCTTCAATGGTTTGCTGGACAGAGGGATTAGACCTCTGTCAGGTTTTGCTGTCTGTGACACATCAGGGAGATTCACCCTCCCTATTAGTCAGTGGCGGCTGGTGTATTTTTTTGGGGGTGGGGGCGGCAAACAATGTGATCGGTGGGGTCAATGGCAAAATGGCAACCCCCTCCCCCCCTGTTGGTCGGCCCCGTACTTACCCCATCTATGGCATGGGCAGCGCTTCCCTTCGGGCAACAGGCGGCGGCATGTAGATTAGGGAGCTGGACGCATGGATAGGGTTCACTGCAATTAGACCTGTTTACCATTATCACCTAAAGTGAAAGTAAAAGAAAATCCAACATTTTGGATTCTACCAAGAACAGGAATAGAGGGGATATCTTTCAATGGGGACACTAGTTCTGGTGACAATCAGGGATTCCTTCACTTTGGAGGGATTTTCTCACTTCCAGTTTTGTCTATTGGGACAGGGAGTGAAGAGAAATCTCCCCAATGGGACACAGATGGCAAAAATAAACCTTTACGAGGTTCATTACTCTCCCTTGCGCTATCCAAAAGGAAAAAAAAAATCATAGGGTTTCTTTAGTTCTACTTTAATACATGTTGCACTTAGCATTTTGCACTTTGCATTGTTTATTTATTGAGCCTACTTAACTTTTTTCTAAGCCCACTAATCTTGTATAAAGGTGGACACTGGGGAAGATATACTGAAACTGGAGCACTCAGAATCTGGTGCAGCTATGCATAGTAGCCAATCAGCTTCTAATTTCAGTTTGTTTAATTAAGCTTTGACAATAAAACCTGGGAGCTGGTTGGTTTCTATGCAGAGCTGCACCTGATTTTGCACCATGCAGTTTTAGTAAATAACCCCCAAAGTCTTTACAAAATTAGAACCATTTCTGTAGGCTTCAAAGATAGGTAAGGAGATATTTATAAAGGAATCAGTGGTATTTATCTACTTTTCTTACATCAAATGTTTTTAACACTCCCCCTCATACAAGATGTGTACTAGATCGTAATGTGTGGGATACCTAAAGGTTACAGAGCTTAAACATTTAAACTAACATTACAATGTCATTGAGTTGAAGACATTTAGATTTACTTGTTTTGCCAAAAGTTCGACTAAACATAGGATTATGTTCTCATGGAAGCTTTGGATGTACTGAATGGAACATAAACATCAAAAGCCTCATGTAAGAAGATGTTCAGTTTTTTTTTTCTATGTGTCTGATTCTCTGCTGCATTTCTTTGTTGTTGCTGCCAGTTTTATGGACACAGTTTACTTGACAATTGGAGCAATATATGATGCCAAGCCGCAGAAGTGTATTGATATTCTGAAAAAACTAATAAAGCCATTTGGGCGGCCTGAAAATGGGCACAGCTATCTTCCAGCTTCCTGACTAAGCAGAGTAATGTATAAACTAGTTGTTGTTTGGAGGGCTGATTTTGGGGACAGTGTATTAAAGTGTATGTCACTGTAACATGTATTTTTCATATGTGTCCGTGTTACCATGTACAACGTACTTGTATTAAAAAGTATTATTTTCTCTTTGCATTGCTTCCTTTGTGTGAAATACCTGGTGATACTGGCAGTCCCCCTGCTTTCCTATTTCAAACTGACCATGCAGGTCATGGAAGCACATCTATCTCATTGTGGTCAGTTTGCTGGTTTGCATTCTACTTGGGAGCACAGCCTGCCTGTAATCCAATGGTCAGACTTGTGCTGACACACCCCCTGCACAGCCCTTCATTGGGATGATTAGTATAGATGTTTCTCTGCCTCCTGCTGACACACCCCCTGCCCATTTCCTCACAGTGTACTTTTGTCTCAGAATTTTAAACTGGACTGTCTCTGTCCTCCTTTCAAGCTGCTGCTGTCATGCTCCCTCATCTTCACAACGAGTCTCCACCCCCACCTCTCTAAGTCCCTTATGCAGCTAAAAACATAGGTCATGTGATCACTTACAAAAAATAAATTCTGAATACATATACTGTACACTGTACCTTTTGTCTTTTGTCCAGGAGGCTGAATGTGGATGTCTGTCACGTACCTGGTCTGAGGCCGATTTGACAAGAGGGCTTTTCTTGCTGCTAAGTGCCAAGCACTTCTGAAGGTGAGAACAGGGAGTGCTAGGCTCAAAGAAGCACAGGTGCCATTTATGTAGATCTGCTGGGAGCTTATTGCAGCACAGCGGAACTGGATAGCTGTCAGCTGGTCAGTCAGGACAGATGGCAGGACCTCCGTAGCCCCTGGAGATGTAGCGGAAGCAAGGCAGCAAACACAGGCAAGATGGCACCCAAGGAAGAAGCAGAATCAGGCTTCTTCTACAGTCCAGCAGGACTGGACTGTAGAAGCCTAGTCATGATGGGAGTCAAAGTCATACCCAGGAAGGCAAGCCAGGGAGTAGGCAGATGCATGGTCAAGAACAGAGCAGGTAGAGCAAGAGAAGCAGAGGCCTTAGAGCAAGCTGGGGTCAAAACAGGGATCAGGCAGCAGAGAAGTCCGGGGGCAAACCGGGTCGGTAACAGGTAATCCAAAAAATACAGGACACACAGTAGGAAGGAGTACTGGTATCTGAAATTCATCCAGCAATGTCTAAGTGCAGCCACTGATCTTATATAGAGCGTTTGGCGCCAGTTCTGGCAGTAGATGTGGGTGAACCAGCCAGTGCAAATGTTTACACTCACACGCATGTTTGTGTACATGCGCGCATTTCTGCACAAGCGAGCACAACCATGTAAAGTATTGGCAACTATGCCAGGTCTTTTCCTCAGCACATGCACATTTTTATTCTTCTGTCTCCTTTTCGGCACATGCTCATGTTTTTTCTGAATAGCACCCTGACAATGTCTAGTTGGAAATGCTGAAAACCCCAGTGAGGGAAACCTGTTGACCCCCTCAAGCCCCTCAACCTGTCTGGATAAGAATAACTTGTTATTACCCTGTGGCAGGGAAATGCACTGTCACAATTAGTTACATGTATAATACTTTCTATACTCTGCACCAGGGATGAGCTTAGGCGTGTTTGGACTCGATTCCAAACCCGCCCAAGCTATCCCGCAGGAAAGCTGTCAAAGCCAACAACCAATCGTAGGCGGTGGAGGCAGTCCCCGCCCTACAATCGCATGTATATACTCACCTTGCATATGTGCAGCTTTGGGGCAAGGACTGCCTCTGCTGCCTGACTGGCTGTCAGCTTTGACAGCATCCCAATGTCTTAAGATTTGTGTCTGAACACACCGGAGCTCATCACTACTTTGCACAAGTCAGTTCCAGTTCCTGCACCTGTTATGAGATATTCAGAAACCAGCGCATGGATGCCTGAAGTTACTAATAAAGCACTACAGTAAAAACTTAATCTGTCTTCCAGGCTAGAGGCCACAACAAGATTTGTGATGAGGATGTTTCTTTTATCTCCAAAGCTGCCTGCACATTTTCTTTTACACCCTGGTGATTCTACAATGCCTTTTACTACTTGAATTCATAGGTTTGAGAATTTCATACTTGTAGCTAATCATAAATTTCTTTGTGCCCAAATTAAACCTGCTTGCCAAACAATATAAATTCTGGCAATGTGGATAGCATAATGGCGAATCCACAGCCACAACTTATGGCAGCTATCAGAGAGTTGGTAAGAATTTGGTGCTCTTACATGAAATAATAAGGGATCAACTAGTAGAAAATTCAAACTCAGCCAGCATTAAAAAATTGTTCTTGGAACATGATTTTAAGTGTAACTCCACTTTTGTTGATAAAGAAAACATTCCCTTGTGGGAGATCTCTGTACATTGCAAGGATTTAAACAAACTTTGTTGCAGATTCCTACCTTTTATTATTCTGAAGAAATGTGTTTCTCTGTATCCATGTGGGAAAGTGAATCTAATGGTGGTTTCATAATTATCAATCAGCTGCTCCATCTGCAGGACTCTAATGAGGAAAGCTGCTGGGCCTGCATCCCTTTAGCTGTGATTTCCTATTGGAAGTATCTCACCAAAAATGACATTTCTGTTGCAGGGGATGCCTGAAATCTGACTTGTATCTTAGTGCAGACTTCTGGAAAAATCAGTGAGCCAAACACACTAACAGGAAATGATTTTTCTGGGGGGGCATTCTGTACACATTCTGTGTGCAGAACACCTCCAGGTAGCCATATTGAATTTAATTTTTGGAGAAAACAGTGGCTGCAGATTGAAAAGGAATGGTACTTTTTAATAACCTTCAATTACAATATAACTTGTGTCGCAATTGTATACGCTATATTATTTTTTCTTTATTTGCTATTTTTTTCACCATAAAAGTGGAGTTACCCTTTAACTCTAGCAAAGCTATTACAGTTTTGAGTGTAGCACTGCTTCTCTTGGGATCATATGGAATGACCCCCTGAGTAGTGTGGAAAGCTAACTTCTAAGGGTCTGGTCCTTGGTGTATGGTGGGATAAAAAATAAGTTGGGTGACAGTCACTTAAGGGCGCTTTCACACTTCTCCAGTATGGTTTCCCTATTTGGGTGCAGCGCAGTGTTTTTGTGAGGGTTACCTGCACTTTATCATGGACTTCTATTACATTGGGTGCATTTATTGAAAACGCACCAAAAGTCCTGCATGCTGCATCTTTGGTGCACTTTCAGAAAACACAGGTAAGTACGGGTAACCCATATGAAAACCGTGAGTACACTGCGCTGCACCCGTGTTGCAAGGAAACCTTAGTCTTTTCATATTTTCTTGCTGAACTCAAGCTTAGGAGAGATGGTTTAGGGATGCAGGATTCACAACAATAGGACAAATATTCTTGTTTCCGTCTGCTTGGTTTCTCCATATAACAGAAGAAAACAGGCTACCTTTAACTGAGATCATTGCTGCAGCAGAACTGGCAGTCACATGCCTCGGATCGTGCTGACTCTGTTTTACATAACACACACCCAGCTACTGATTGACAGATGGGTGTGTGTTATGTAAAATAGACTGAGTAGCATAGAAGACATTAAAGCGGAGTTCCACACAAAAATGGAACTTCCCCTTTTCGGAACCCTCCCCCCCTCTGGTGTCACATTTGGCACATTTCAGGGGGGAGGGGGGTGCAGATACCTGTCTAAGACAGGTATTTGCACCCACTTCCGGCATAGACTCCCATGGGAGTCTACGCCTCTTCCCATCCCCACCGCGCTGTCTCCTGGGAACACACAGCTCCCAGGAGAGAGCGGGGACCACTTAGGACGCGCAGCGCGACTCGCGCATGCGCAGTAGGGAACCGGAAAGTGAAGCCGCAACGCTTCACTTCCTGATTCCCTCACCTAGGATGGCGGCGGCAGCTGCCGAGAACCAAGCGGGTTCTCGGCGTCCCCTGCCGACATCGCTGGACCCTGGGACAGGTAAGTGGCCATGTATTAAAAGTCAGCAGCTGCAGTATTTGTAGCTGCTGGCTTTTAATATTTTTTTTTTTTTGGCGGTGTGGGTGAACCCCCGCTTTAAGGAATTCATGGGAACTGAATATATCCATTGTAATACAACAGTTTTCCTAGCATAAAACAATAGAAAGCATATAAATTGTTTCTGATAGGAGCCTAAATCTATCTTCTCCAAGGTATGCAATTTTAAAAAAAAATATTTTGTTTTACCTTTTTAGAACATTTCTTTCCACATACTTTCATCAGAGCAGTTCAGTGTCACCATAGTGACACTGTACTACTTTGAGGGGGTGATTTTTTTTTTTACACTTTGATTGCTGTTACAGTGATGATCACTTTAACAGTAATGTTTGAACTGTCATGAATGGGTTACTTTCATAACAGCTGTTGATTACTATTGTGTGCTGTGATTGGCCCACAGCTATTACATGGTAGAGGGTGCTGTGATTGGCCCAGGTACCATGTGAAAGCTGTGAGCCAGTCATAGCATCACAATAAGAATCACAGCTGTTATGAATGAAATAATCCTGTAGTGAATTGACCTTTCTCATATTGTATGAGATATTTGGGTTAAAGTGATTGTAAAGGAAATAAAAAAGCAAAAAAACAATAAACATCTCTAAACTTACCTGCTCTGTGCATTGGAATTGCACAGAGAGGGCCCAAACCTCCTCACCTCGGGTGCCCCGCCAGCACTGATGGTTTCTCCTCTCTGTCCATTGCCACCACGGGATGCCACTTCCCATTAGGGTACTCATGTGTGCTTACTCCCAAGCTCTGCTGCTGCGTCCAGGGCTGCCGAGAAGGGGGTACCACCGGTCATCCCGTAGGGGGCCCAGGACACAGGGGGGCCCGGACAGAGAGGGAGATCGGTGAGACAGCAGAACGATGCCCTGTGCAGCTCTCTGCAGCAGCTGAAAGCCTATCTCTCTCCCTCCCACCAGTTTTCAGCTGCTGAAGGGAGAGACACACAGAGCATTGTTCTGTAATTAACCCCCAGGGTTGGCATTCACATGTAAATAGCCTGCTATTTATATTTAATTTGTGCAGCATTTGTATGTAAATGTAATTCATATGCAAATCACGTCCCCTTCTCTGCATGCCGCCCACCTAAAGGGTATAAACAGCCACTTCTACTCCCACGGAGCCTGCGACCAGATACTGCACTTGCAGAGTAAGTGCAGCAGAGGCGAGTAGAGTGAAGGAAGCGATTGCTTGGGATGCAGAGGTGAACAGGTAGGTGCAGAGGTACACAGTGAAGGGATCACCATTTAGGGTAGAAAGGTAAGCAGAGAGGGGGGGTTTGTGTGCAAAGGTGAGCATAGGGGGCATGTAGAGGTAAACAAAGAGGGGGGGGTTTGGGGTGCAGAGGTGAACAAAGGAGGTGTTTGAGGTGCAGAGTTGAATGGGGGGGGTTGGAGTGCAGAGGTTAGCAGAGGTGGGATTTGGGGTATAGAGGTTAGTAGAGGAATGTTTTGGGGAGCAGAGGTTAGCAGAGGTGGAAACTGGGGTGCAGAGGTTAGTAGAAGAACGGTTTGGGGGGCACTACCCCCCCTTCAACCCTACTCTAAGCTGGTTATTTCACACCTTTTATTAACATCTCGTTACAACCACTCACCAACATACAGTGTCTCACAAAAGTGAGTACACCCCTCTCATTTTTGTAAATATTTTATTATATCTTTTTATGTGACAACACTGAAGAAATTACACTTTGTTAAAATGTAAGTAGTGAGTGTACAGCTTGTATAACAGTGTAAATTTGCTGTCCCCTCAAAATAACTCAACACACAGCCATTAATGTCTAAACCACTGGCAACAAAAGTGATTACCCCCCTAAGTGAAAATGTCCAAATTGGGCCCAATTAGCCATTTTCCCTCCTCGGTGTCATGTGCCTCGTTAGTGTTTCAAGGTCTCAGGTGTGAATGGGGAGCAGGTGTGTTAGATTTGGTGTTATCGCTCTCACTCTCTCATACTAGTCACTGGAGGTTCAACATGGCACGTCAGGCAAAGAACTCGCTGAGGATCTGAAAAAAAGAATTGTTGCTCTACATAAAGATGACCTACGCTATAAGAAGATTGCCAAGACCCTGAAACTGAGCTGCAGCACGGTGGCCAAGACCATACAGCGGTTTAACAGGACAGGTTCCACTCAGAACAGGCCTCACCATGGTCGACCAAAGAAGCTGAGTGCACCTGCTCAGTGTCATATCCAGAGGTTGTCTTTGGGAAATAGATGTATTAGTGCTGGCAGCATTGCTGTAGAGGTTTAAGGGGTAGGGGGTCATCCTGTTTGTGCTCAGACCATACGCCGCACACTGCATCAAATTGGTCTGCATGGCTGTTGTCACAGAAGGAAGCCTCTTCTAAAGATGATGCACAAGAAAGCCCGCAAACCGTTTGCTGAAGACAAGCAGACTAAGGACGTGGAGTACTGAAACCACGTCCTGTGGTCTGAGGAGACCAAGATAAACTTATTTGGTTCAAATGGTGTCAAGGATGTGTGGTGGCAACCAGGTGAGGATTACAAAGACAAGTGTGTCTTGCCTACAGTCAAGCATTGTGGTGGGAGTGTCATGGTCTGGGGCTGCATGATCGCTGCCAGCACTGGGGAGCTACAGTTCATTGAGGAAACCATGAATGCCAACATGCACTGTGACATACTGAAGCAGAGCATGATCCCCTCCCTTCGGAGACTGGGCCGCAGGGCAGTATTCCAACATGACAATGACCCCAAACACACACCAAGACGACCACTGCCTTGCTAAAGAAGCTGAGGGTAAAGAGGATGGAGTGGCCAAGCAGGTCTTCAGACCTAAACCCTATTGAGCATCTGTGGGGCATCCTCAAAAAGAAGGTGGAGGAGTGCAAGGTCTCTAACATCCACCAGCTCAGTGATGTCGTCATGAAGGAGTGGAAGAGGACTCCTGTGGCAACCTGTGAAGCTCTGGTGAACTCCATGCCCATGAGGGTTAAGGCAGTGGTGGAAAATAATGGTGGCGATACAAAATATTGACACTTTGGGCACAATTTGGACATTTTCACTTAGGGGTGTACTCACTTTTGTTGCCAGCGGTTTAGACATTAATGGCTATGAGTTATTTTGAGGGAACAGCATATTTACACTGTTATACAAGCTGTACACTCACTACTTTACATTGTAGCAAAGTGTCATGTCTTCAGTGTTGTCACATAAAAAGATGTAAAAAAATATTTACAAAAATGTGAGGGGTGTACTCACTTTTGTGAGATACTGTATAACTGTGATATTTATTAATTACATATACTTTGGAAAAGTGGTCCTAGGATAAATCCTATCATAATGGCCCATACACAACTATCTCAGAGCCCAACTCAGAGAAACTTTCTTTTTAAAAATCTGGTCCACCTACAGTATTAAAAAATAAATAAATTAATAAAAAAAGGCTTCAATACTTTAATTCATGTATGTCCCCCTGGAGTCTTTCTTTTTAATCACAAGATTTCCTAAGTCCTCCAGGTTAAATGATGCCTAGTGCCACTTTAACTCAGAAGAATAAGGACAGACTGTGAGTGTAGAGCGTCATGAGCCCATCCCTTAAGGAGACACCACAAGAGTACCCTGCATTCGCAGTGCATTGATACAGATGTAATAATTTCAGAACTGCTCTCTGTGTCACCGAGGATCACCCACCACTGAAGAAGACCAGGAGAGGAAGAGGGAACAGCATGTCACGCGACTAGCCTGATGACATCTAATATAGTTAAAGTGTAACTCCACTTTTGTTGAGAAAAAAACATTTCCCTCTGGGTGATCTATGTACAGTACATTGCAATGAGTTTAACAAACTTTGTTGCAGATTCCTACCTTTTGTTATTCTTAAGAAATAGCTGTTTGTCTGTGTCCATGTGCAAAGTGAATCTGTATGGAAGTGGTTTTATAATTATCAATCAGCTGCTGCACCTGCAGATCTCTAATGAGGAAATTGCCAAAGTCCGCATCCTTTTGAACTTGATTTCTCTATGGGAGTATCTCACCAAAAATACATTTTTTGATGCAGGGGATGCCAAAAATCTGACTTGGATCTGACTTGTATCCTAGTGCAGACTTCTGGGAAAAATCAGTAAGCCAATCACTCAGTTGAGTCTGTCGGAAAGATTTGAAACATGTTCTATTTCTAGGTCCGTCAGAATTTTAGAAAGAAAAAGTCTGATGAAGCCCACACACAATCGGAATGTCCGACGGAATTATTCCGTTGGACCTTTTCTGCTGGAAAGTTCGGTCGTGTGTACGCGGCATAACTGATTCACCAGTATACAGCCACTAAACCACTATCATTGGACAGAGTAATGGCAGGGCTTAGCCATAAAGTCAGCGATGATCAAGCCCCGGTAACAGTGAAACCAAATCAGAAAGGGGTACAGAGATGTTTTTCTGGGTAATAAATATAACAGCAGGTTGTTTATGGTTGCTTTTATGAGGCTACAGGCGGTCCCCTAGTTAGAAACATCCGACTTACAAACAGAGGGAGACAACAGGAGGTGAGACTTTCGGCGGACTTCCAACGGACTTTCCCAACGAACGGACTTGCCTACACACAATCACACCAAAGTCCGACGGATTAGTAAGTGATAATGTACGACTGGACTAAAATAAGGAAGTTGATAGCCAGTAGCCAATAGCTGCCCTAGCGTCGGTTTTTGTCCGTCGGACTAGCATAAGACGAGCGGACTTTTCGATAGGAACTGGGTCCGGCGGAGTTCCGACGTAAAGATTTGAAACGTTCCAAATCTAAAGTCCGTCAGATTTTCGACCGAAAAAGTCTGCTGCAGGTCCGATGAAGCCCACACAGGGTCCATCGGACCAGTCCGGGCGAAAAGTCCGCTCGTGTGTACGCGGCATAAGAGTTATTATGGGGAAAAGGTACCTTATACTGATGCTTTATCACCAAGGCTTGTTTCCACAAGAACCCAAAATTTTCAAAAGCCAATTGTCATCAGGACAGAAAGTTAAGTGAAATCTTCTGAACATGGGCACAGACAGCAAAACAAAGTTACAGGGGTGTTAGCTTATTAATAAAGCTTAAAAATAGTTTTTTTTGGCTACTTGACTTACAAACAGATTCAACTTAAGACCAAACCTACAGTCCCTATCTTGTTTGTAACCCGGGGACCGCCTGTATACTTTTACTTCAATACTTTAAAATAAGGCAGAGGTTTACTTTAAAGCAGGTTTTTTTAAAAAGTTACTCATTCTTTGCCTCTTCAGAACTCTTCCATGTAGGTCATAGTTGTTCTTTGCCACTAAATATGTCATCTGAGACAGCTGGATTACCCTTTTTGAAAGTCCTGATTGCTACCCTGTATAATTAACCATCAGAATTCAGTTTACAATTCTATCAATTGAACTGGGAGAACTGTAAAAATAATTATATTTTGCTGCTGTATGTTACTTCACTCCAAGCTTTTTTTTTTATCATCATCAGTTAACATATACTAAGTAATGAGCTGGAAACTGAAGATCGTTTTCAGGTGTTACTGCTAACTGCACAGACACAGTCATTGCTGAAAGAAAAACAATTAATAAGTGTTTTTGAAAATTGCTCTTGTTATGTGTCAAACATGATCCAACAGGAAGAGACCTGAGTAAAGTCAACATCTTGCACTAAATAAAATATCAAATTTAAACATAAATGTCATTTTAGAAAACTGAAAGCAAATATTACATCAATGGTGGCTGGTGCTCAAAATTTTTTGGGGGGGCGCAAACAAACTGAAAAATTCTGAAAAAAAACATCAGTTGCAGCGCCACTGTGCTCATCAAACGCAGCCACTGTGCAATCAAACGCAGCCACTGTGCGCATCAAACGCAGTCACTGTGCCATCAAACGCAGGCACTGTGCCATCAAACGCAGCCACTGTGCCATCAAACGCAGCCACTGTGCAATCAAACACAGCCACTGTGCCATCAAACGCAGCCACTGTGCAATCAAACGCAGCCACTGTGCGCATCAAACGCAGTCACTGTGCCATCAAACGCAGCCACTGTGCCCATCAAACGCTGTCGCTGTGCAATAAAGTGCTCCCACTGTGCCATCAAACGCAGCCACTGTGCCCATCAAATGCTGCCACTGTACCCATCGAATGCCGACACTGGACCTCCCCTGCCTGCTCGCCATCTGCCCGGCACTTACCCTGTCTTGGTGGGGCAGCGGGTGACGGCATCGAGCGTTGTCCTCCATGCATCCACTCCTGTCCTCTCGTCCCATCCTCTCCTCCTGATAGGCGTTCAATCACGTTTCGTTTCAGCCAATCAGGTGACGGGTAACAGACCCGAGCACCTGATTGGGGGAGAGGTAGTTCATTGTTAGGAAAGCGAAATATTCATTCGCTTTTCTTTTTTTTTTTCTTTTTTTTAATTCTTTATTTAATATTTATAAAAGTACAAAAAAAACACAAAAATCAACATATCTTAAGCATATAAATACTTCATTATTTCCCATGCTACCCCTCCTGAAACCTCCACCCTCCCTCCCCGCCCCCCCCCCCCCCCATCCTGCAGTTACAATCCATATAATTCCACAACCTTATCTCATAGTCACTTCAGCGAATCTCTTCGTTTTTTTAAAGGATACCCATTTTTCCCATTTAGCCCTATCTAGTTCACCTTCCCCGGGCGAAATACCTGCTACCTCCGTTTTCTCTAAGATATAGGTTTCATTAACCCTTGCTATCCAGTCCTGAATTTTTGGACCCTCTGCTTCCTGCCATTTCTTTGGTATTAAACTTTTAGCAGAGTTCAATACAATGGGGATTATTGAAGAATTGTACCTTCTGTTATGACCCTCTGACCCATGGAACAAACAGGCCCATGGATCATCCGGAATGGTTCTCCCCGTTATCGTTCCCAGGACCCCACACCCTCTCCAGCAGTTCGAAGACTTGTCCACTTGAAATTTACTTATTTTGTTGGGTGTCGCGTACCACCTGGTCAAGCACTTATAATTTGTCTCTAGCTTTCTCATATCCACTGCCGACCAATGTGTTGCCTTAAAAATAGCCTCTAATGTGTCTCTACTGCAGACTGATCCCAGTTCGAATTCCCATTTTTTGATGTATGGTGGCACTTCCCGCCCCCCTCCATTCATCAAAATTCTATATAACGCTGATATATTATTTCTTGATTTTTCCCTTAAAAAGAGCTTCTCCACTGGCTTACAGTTTTTTAATCTCTAATAGGCCCTGGGAGGCTTTTAACAAAATGGGCGAGCTGGCTGTACCGCCACACATCAATTTTCATTAAACCCGTAAGTAAGGATAATTCCTGAAAAGTGATAATTTTTCCGTTCTTAGTGATATCTTTTAGTTGTGCATCTCTTTTTTTTTTATCCAATTACCTCCTACTGCCACCATCCCTGGTAAGAAAAAATAATTGTCTTTTAAATAAATGAATGGTGAATTATACTCCCATTTATTTTGTAAATGAATCTGATCCCAAATTTTAAATGTATGCCGTGTTATATCATGTGTGTTTGGACCTAACTTCCTAAAGTGTGGGGGATTCCAAATTAAGTGATTTAACTGTGAATTACTCAAGGCCATTTCTAAATTGAGCCATCTTTTATACGACATATCCTTTGCCCAATCTAACACTCGTGACAAAACTATCACATTATAATATTTTTTAAAGTCTGGAACAGCCAGACCACCCTGTGCTTTCTCCTTACTCAGAACTTTGTAGGCAATCCGTGGTTTCTTATTATTCCATACAAATCTAGTTATTACACCATTCAGAATTCTAAAATAGGAATGGGCCAAAGGGATTGGGAGCATCTGCATCTTGTAAAAAATTTTAGGGGCCAAAATCATTTTAACTGTATTTATACAACCGATCCAAGAGATGGGTAGATTGGAAATTTTTTTAATTTCCTGTTTAATTTCATCAAGTAGTGGGATGTAATTTAGTAGATAGATTTTCCTTAGTGAATTGGCTAGTTTAACCCCCCAATATTTCATGTTTTTACTCCAAGGGAAACACATCCCTAAGTCTGGCAACTTCTTGTCTATCTATATTGATGTTTAGGGCTTCCGACTTACTGAGATTAACTTTATAATTTAATAACTCTCCATATTTCCTCAGGATAGCCAGTAAATTCGGGATCGAAATCCTTGGTTTAGTGATAAAGAATAACACATCATTGGCGAACGCCGCCACTTTGTGCTCTTCTCTTCCCACTACACATCCACTGATATCTGGGTTTTTTCAGATCATGGCCAATAAAGGCTCCAATGTCAGAACAAACAAAGGAGGAGACAATGGGCATCCCTGCCTGGTCCCGTTCTCCATTTTGAACTCTGCGGATGATGTGCCGTTTACCTTAACAAATGTCGACGGAAAATTGTACAACATAATTGGACCTAATCCCACAGCTTCCAGTGTTTTAATCATGAATCCCCAGTCTACTCTGTCAAAAGCTTTCTCAGCATCAATTGACAGAAGTAGACCTGGGGATCCACTAGCTTTGATTGCTTCCAAAATAAGGAGTGACCTCACGCCATTGTCTCTCCCTTCTCACCCTGGAATGAAGCCGACCTGGTCTGGATGGACCAAGTATGACATTTTTTCCTTTAATCGCATTGCCAATACCTTGGCATAAAGCTTGATATCTGCGTTCAGTAACGCTATCGGCCTGTAACTGGAACAAAGCGTGCTATCTTTGCCTTCTTTTAAAATGAAAGTCACTAATGCTGTCAAAGCTCCCCCACATAATTCCCCATGCCCCCCCAGCCCGTTCCAGACCTGACAGAGCTTTGAGACCAAGGAATCTTTAAATTTTTTATAAGAATAGTAGTAAAACCATCTGGACCAGGACTTTTTCCCGGGGGAGATGATCTTAGAGCCAAAAAGATCTCTTCTTCAGTAATCGGTCTATCTAATTCTATTGAATCATTTTCAGAAAGAATAGCTAGTCCCGCAGCTTTTAGGAACTCAGTCACCCTCTCCTCTCTTCCCGGGGGTCCGCTTACACTTTGTCTGACTGAGTAAAGAGCTGTAAAATATTTCCAAAATTCTTCCCCTATCTCTTTAGATGTGTGTCTAAATTCCCCTTTTTTATTTTGAATTCTGTCTATAAAATTTACCCCTCTTTTCTTCTTCAACACTGTTGCCAGATGCTTGCCTACCTTATTACTCCACCGAAATCTATCTTTTAGGTGTTTGTTTAAAATCTTATTTGATTCGGTCTCCATTAAATCGTTGCGTTCTTCTCTTTTAATTATCAATTGCTGTAGGAAAGTCCTCTGATTCCCTTTGTAGGCTTTATGTGCTTGTTCGAGACTGTGTATTTCACTTATAAGATTCTCCTTTTTTTTAATCTTTCTTTTTTCACGCCCGCCCCAATTGATATCAAAATGCCCCTGATATATGCTTTTAGGGTCTCCCACAGGACTGATCCTGATGTCTCCCCTGTATCATTTATCGAAAGGAACAGGTACATTTCTTGCTGAATTTTTTTGGCTATATTGGCGTTATTAATAAGATTTTCATTAAGGTGCCATGAAAATGGGAATTTTTGAAGTCCCGAAATTCTCACTTTCATCAAGACGGGAGAGTGATCTGATAGCGTAATTATCTCTATCTTCGTATCCCTTACAGATTCCAACATGCTATGATCTACCATTTAATAATCCAGTCTTGAATAAATCCCATGCACAGGAGAGAAAAAAGTATAATCCCTAGATTTCGCATGCTGCACTCTCCAAGCGTCTATAATTTGGCAATCATGCAATTTTCGTCCAATGTTATTTAAGAGGTTTTTACTTACTCCCTGTGTACTAGACGTACTATCCAACACTGGATTTAAACAAAAATTGAGATCCCCCGCTAATATCACCTCTCCCGTCTTCAATTCCATCAGCCTGCTTAAGGATTGAGAAAAAAATTTAATCGGATTTCTATTTGGGCAATACACGTTTGCCAAAGTAAAAATCCTTTCTCCAATCCTCACCTTCAAAAATAGGTAACGGCCCTCAGGATCTGTTCTTCTTTCTATAAGAACAAATTTGGTCCCTTTTGAGAACCCAATTGCCACTCCCTTGGCCCGTTTAATAGGTGAGTCACTATAAAAATCAATTCGGGAAATATCTAGAATACAACTTGATACCTGTATCCAATGTTAGATGGGTCTCCTGTAGGAATACCACATCCGCACCATAGTGATGTAACTCTCTAAGCACTTTATGTCTCTTGGAAGGAGAATTAAGCCCTTTTACATTGTAAGTCAAACAGCTAATCTCCATCATCCCTTATTGTTCATAAAAGGGGCATCATCGCAGCAGAGAGATAGCATCAATCTCTACCTGCGTCCATCAACATAATTGGGGTGTGACTCTGACAGCGGACAGCCGCGGACTCTCGGCAACATCGCTCCCAAACAGCCCGCCGCCCCCCATCTCCCCCAAAACTCCCCCCCGGCCCCCCCACCACTCTAAACTTCAGTTGTTACATCCAGGGGACCCAAGCAGTACCAAAGACTCAGCCCCTGCAGATTCCTCTTATTTCCCCTTTAAGGGCTATCATACCATTACACTTCAAAGAAAAATTTTAATACCCCCAATCCCCAATGCCTATTTTCAACCTAATTCCTTTTCTTCCTAACCCTAACTGGGAATAATTGGGATTGGGATATCTAGTTCCTTACAAAAGTCCTGTAAGTCCTCTATGTGCTTCAATCTAACCGTTCTACCCGCTCTCACAACATTTAAGGACGCTGGGAAGCCCCAACTGTATTTTATATTTGCCATCCTCAATATCTCCAGAAGGAGTTTTAATTGGCGTCTCCTGAACAAAGTCCCTGCAGAAAGATCGGAAAAAGATTTGAATTGCAGTGTTGTCAACTTTCACAGGTTGAGCTCCTCTGAGTTTGCTCCAGATCTTTGCTTTGTCTTCATATTGATGAAATTTAATAATTATATCTCTGGGTATATCTTCTCTCACACTTGGGGGTTTTCTTATCCTGTGCACACGATCGATCTTCAGTTCCTCGTCAGGACTTCTGTCTAACAATGGGTTGAAGATTTCTTTCATTTTAGTGATCAGGTCTTCTCCTTGTTGTTCCGGTAAGGATCTAATCCTTAAGTTTTGTCGGCGGCTTTGATTTTCTTGTTCTTCCATTTTATAGAGGGCATCTCGTTGATCGATTTGTAGTTTTCTTATTTGTGTTTTTAATTCTATAATTTCTTGAGCCTGTTTCTCTGATATTTCCTGAACTATTTCCACTCGCTTCAATAGGTGGCCCATGTCAGTTCTAACATTGAGGATCTCCGATTTGATTACCTTCTCCAGTTTAGCAAACATATCCAACATCTCTATTTTCGTTGGAAGTGAATCCATGACACTCTCTTACTGAGGTCGTGTTCGCCTCCAGGGTTCACTTCTTCTCTAGGTATTCCACCTTGAGCTCCTTTATTTTTAGCTGATTCTTTCTTCTTTTCCTTTCCTCCCTGTTGTTTGTTTTCCTGAGCAGGGCTTTTTGAATTCACTTCTTTAAGGTATTTCTGGATAGAGCTTGAGTTTAGGCTTTCTCTGGGTTTCTTAGGTTCCACAACTTTTTGAGAGCGACCTCTCATGTTCTCCTCCACCCCCTTTCACTTTCTCTTTCTTGCTTACCGCTCTCTCTTTTTCCTCCCTGCACCTCCTCCACCTCTCTCTTCACCTCCCCCACCTGCTATACATCAGCAAGTGTTTTCTTGTTGGGTGTTCTAAGATTCCTTTTTAATTAATTATCAGAGCAAGGAAGATGTTCACGTATTATACAATGGTAATTCAGAGCGTTTTAAAGGCAAGGAACGAACAAGGAGGAGGACCAGAATATCTGCAGCTGTGACAATATCCCTCTAGTCCTGCAGCTTAAAGACAGTTCATTTCACATATCTGCACAGATTATCCTACTCTGTAATTAGCACGCACCACAGTAGTGAGATCTCTCAGTATATGTCTTGACGGCTACCACGGCACTTCAAACAGACAGTAGTACAGAGGGGTAAACGAGAGCATACTTTACAAGGTGCTTGTATTAAAATCTACAGCGATGTGTTGTATGTTACACAGAAACACTCAGTCCTACCTTGAGGTCGCAGCTGACTTCTGGAATCTACCCCAGAACACTGCACAGCCCTCCGGGAGGGCGCTGTAAAGTCTGTGAGCCAAGCCCACTCCCCAGGGCGTCCTGATCCGTCACTTGAAACCATACATAGGCTATAGGGTCTCTGGAGGCACTGTCTTGTGGATGTGTTTATATAAACAAGTCCAGAGTGTGGGATGGCGTGGGGAGGACTTGAGCCGGGAGCAAAGCCAGGGAGGCAGCAGAGAGGTAGGAAGATGCGGCAGGCTCGGTAAGTCACTGGCCGGTCCGAGCTCCTCAGCTGTGCGCCGCACCGGTGATGTTATTTTTAGCGGCTCAGCCTGAATCTGAGTGCTAGTTCCAGGACGCCGCTTCCCGACGCATGTGTCTGATAATCACCGGCACATCTGCTAGCTCTTACCCAGTGTAGGTCATGCTATGCATGAATCTATCCATTGGTCATAGAGGGGGTGGCTGGAGAGAGGGGGCAGCGCCCGTGCTCCCTTAATGGACGCACCGCCACTGTATTACATGCATACAAATGTTAAGATAAGACATGCTAGTTCTTTTGAGATAGGTATACGTGCCTTGCATCATGTCCATGTTAAAAGTAAGTTTTAAAGGCCAAGTAACTCACTATGCTACTACCAGTATATTTGCTAAAAAAAAAAAAAATGATTTACTTGTCTATACTTAAAGATGAACTCCAGCTTTTTTTGTGTGCCCCACTCCACTTACCACCTGAAACCTCCTATCTAGAAAAAAAAAAAAAAAACACTGTGCTTACTTCTTCTCAGCGTTCTTCATCCAGTCCAGTGATGTCATGGGTCCTTCCTCTTCTTCCTTGTGTGGTGCTCATGTAAAGGCATAAGAGCACCATTCAGTCCAGGAGTACTGTGAGCCCAGGCTGCATGATGACGGTGGTACATGACAGCCTGGGCTCACAGGAAGTGGTTATTTTTTTAGGGTTGATACCCTTTGCTTGGGCCAAAAACCAGCATTAGGGTGAAGATTAAAAAATGCCATATGTAGCTGACCCTGGATATGGGCTAAGAGTTTTTCTTTGAAAATGATGGTATAGCATGTGTACAGGGCTGCTGATAAAAATTGCGGGGCCCCATACAGACTACCTGACAGGCCCCCGCCCCCCAAGAAAATAACATTATAGCCAGCGCTGGAAGGGGGGCCAGCACAGGGAGGGGGATTAGTGAGGGACAACTGTCTCTTTCTCTGCAGTTAAAAACTGGCAGCAGTTAGAGGGGTAGAGACCAGATTTCAGCTGCTGGAGGAAGAGTTCTGCAATTGTTGTCAATAACTAAATCCCCTCCCTGTGTGGGCCCCCCTGTGTGCTCGGGCCCCTTACAAGAGGACTGGTGCCCCCCCTCCCCCCCCCCATCAGCGGCCCTGCATGTGTTTATGGATTAACCATTACTTGGTGAAAACTGCTATACATGTAATCATTCAAGAATGATAGGATGATTTTTACAGGGTGGTCAAGTATTTGGAAAGGACTGCTATGATGCTACAGAGATAGCAGTTTTAACAGGTCGTGCGTGAAAATGCCATGATGAAAACATGCTGCCCCATTAGTAATTTTGCCCAGTGAGAGACACTGCCGTGTTAGTTATGCTGCCTTTTTAGACATTTGTATGTCATTAACATTACCATAGTTTTACACAGTGACAAACACCCCCATTAAACTACCCTCTAAGAATGCTGCATGCTCTTCACAGGGGGTTGAATATTCCAACATAGTTCAGTGGAGGACACTACCACAAGATTAAGCTAGACAGCTGGCTTCTGGCCCCTCAGTCCTTTAGTGAAGTTTTGGTCTAAATATATAAATTGTGTCAGTCGGAATCTTTACCACCAGAAAGTGGAGCCAAAAATGGGTTGTCTGTTTGGAAACAGGATAGGTTGCAACTGTAACTGCATCAATGCACCGACATCCAATCCCCAGTAATAAAGAGCGCAGACCCTTTGTGCAAAAAACAACTTTAGTCACGTGAGTGAATAAAGTGAGGATAAAGGGTTGAAGTGTTACTCCTTGGAACCCGGCCAATCTTCAGCTAGCCTTGAAGTATTATGAATAGGGTAATCCTTGATGATAGGGTATAGCAAAGTTGGTTGATCTGTGGTGTATCTCAATTTTACTTCACTCTTCCTATATGGCTGGAATATTATTGTATCCAATGAGATTGCTGGTGGTAAAGATGTGAACAGGATATAGATGTCTGCATACAGTGTTCGTTAAAATATGTGAACTAACTTGCAGTGGCACCACAAGTACCAGAAAGCTGGGTTGAATAAGGGATATGCAGTGTCTTACAGAATCTAAATGGGCAAATGCTCACTCACCACACTAGTTACAGAAGCTGCTGACAGCGATGCAGGTGATGATGAAGACTCATTCAGGAACTCCCTCTGAATCCTGGCTCTGGGAATGGCATCTGACCCCGTCACACCGCGCCGCAGCCTACCCGGATCTGAAATGCAGGCGTCGCTGGTGGATCTGGAACAGTCTCCAGTCCATTGTAGGTATGAAGCGATTCTGTCCGCAGAGGTTCCTCTGGATGCAGCATTACGACTCCCCGCTGTGCAGGCCACAACTCGGTAGCAGCTCACACTGACACAGAGCTCCTGCTGGCAGATTCAAGCCGGCATCCCAAGAGAGCGATTTAGGCCACAACCCTTCTTTTTACATCCTCTCCCAGAATTCTGTTCTAATCTTCTCAGCAATCTGGTAGTGGTAGTTCAGGCCAGTCCTGCTGGAATTAAAACTTCAGCATTCAGAACTACTCACCCCACGATGCTTTGCTCTGCTCTAAGTTTTGTCTTAAAGGAAATGACACAGGGAGTCCATGCCAACACTAGAGGGAAACAACCCCACATTCATAAAATATAACACATTTACTTACCGCAATAGAGCATGAATGTGATGAAGAAATAGCTCCTAACCTCCATTTTTGTTGTACCTTTGAGTTGAGCTAATGCCAAATAGCTCAATTTTGGTCTTATATGACCACAGCACTTTCTCCAAATCCTTCTCTGAATCATTTAGATGTTCATTAGTATGACTGTACATGTGCCTTCTTGAGAAGGGGGACTCTCCGTGTTTGGAGGAAGAAAAATGCTGACTATGACCCTAAGAACACCATCCCTACAGTCAAGCACAGAGGATGAAACATTATGCATTGGGGGTTTTCTCTGCTAAAGGTACAGACCGATATTACCGCATTAAGGGGCCAACGGATGGGGCCATGTATTGTAAAATCTTGTATGAGAACCTTTTTCCCTCAGCCAGAACACTGAAGATGGGTCATGGATGGGTCTTTCAGTATGACACTGATCCAAAACATACCGCCAAGGCAACAAGGGAGTGGCTCAAGAAGAAGCACATTAAGGTCATGGAGTGGCGTAGCCAGTCTCCAGACCTTAATCCTATAGAAAATGTATGGAGGGAGCTGAAACTTCAAGTTGTCAAGTGACAGCCAAGAAACCTTAAGGATTTAGAGAAGATCTGTAAAGAAGAGTGGACCAAAATCCCTTCTGAGATGTGTGCAAACTTGGTCACTAACTACAAGAAACATCCTACCTCTGTGCTTGTCAACAAGGGTTTCTCTACCAAATACTAAGTCATGTTTTGCCTGGGTATCAAATACTTATTTTACTCACTGAACTGCCACTCAATTTATAACATTTGTATTGTGTTTTTTCTGGATTTTGGGTTGATCATTTAAAATATATAAATGAGTGGTGCTGCGCTAATCCTGAAAACAAGGACCAGTGTGGCTTAGATGATAAATGTCACTTATGTCGTTAGGATAATAAATAGTGAAGATAGATTACAATGGTGATATTAGTGTTAAAACTAATATAATAACAAAAAAAATGCGTAAAGTATTCTAGATATAGATAATAACAACCAAGGACGTGACAAAGATTATTAAGTATATAATACGGCATAAAAATTGACAAAAAATAAATAAAGTGAAACACTTATACTTGGAGGGTAAATAACAGTGATAGTAAAGCTAACTAAACATCAATAGCTGACTATAGTCCTAAATAAAGTGCATAATAGTTGGAGCTGTGTGCATCCACAGCTCAAAAATTGACAATGTGTATAGTGCAAATATGAAGTGCAATGTGAAAGCCTATTTAGGCAGTGGAGGAGTGGTTCGCTACTTTTTACATAAGGTGCATAATGTGCAAAACTTCATCAAAGGATGATATGGTAAGTGTCCCAAATCTTGAAAAATGAAAAAAGAAAAACAATGGAAAAATAATAAATGGAAAAAAATGAAAAAAACTTTAACAAGAAAAAGTCCTTAAAATTTCAATATGTGACAGCAATGTCCTAGCATGCACACGTTGCAGTTAGAGTGCTAAGGTGAATCACATCAAGTGCTTCTTCGTGTGCAGACACTCAGGTGGGTAATGGCCCCTTACCTTAAGGCAATAGGGCAAAAGCATGTAACAGGGAGAGCTTTTGGCAGCATCCGCCTATGGGCTCCAGCGCGTCCCTCACCAGCCTAGGTCCTAGGATGGGGTTCCCTCAGATGCAATGCGGGGGGGATGTAAAAGATAATAGGCAGGAAGAAAGCCAATAGTGTAATCCCGTTTGATAGATAAAACCTCTTTTTATTAAAAATTGTAGGTACTCACATTAAAGTTTAAAAAACAGCAGTTTTGATCCGACGAGCGGCGAGCTCGTATGCCTCTGATAGTGTGTGCAGCCTGTCTTGTCCCTACGCGTGACGTCACACCACATGTGACTTCATCAGGGGATCAGGATGCTGCCAAAAGCTCTCCCTGTTACATGCTTTTGCCCTGTTGCCTTAAGGTAAGGGGCCATTACCCACCTGAGTGTCTGCACACGAAGAAGCACTTGATGTGATTCACCTTAGCACTCTAACTGCAACGTGTGCATGCTAGGACGTTGCTGTCACATATTGAAATTTAAAGGACTTTTTCTTGTTAAAGTTTTTTTCATTTTTTTCCATTTATTATTTTTCCATTGTTTTTCTTTTTTCATTTTTCAAGATTTGGGACACTTACCATATCATCCTTTGATGAAGTTTTGCACATTATGCGCCTTAGGTAAAAAGTAGCGAACCACTCCTCCACTGCCTAAATAGGCTTTCACATTGCACTTCATATTTGCACTATACACATTGTCAATTTTTGAGCTATGGATGCACACAGCTCCAACTATTATGCACTTTATTTAGGACTATAGTCAGCTATTGATGTTTAGTTAGCTTTACTATCACTGTTATTTACCCTCCAAGTATAAGGGTTTCACTTTATTTATTTTTTGTCATTTTTTATGCCGTATTATATACTTATTAATCTTTGTCACGTCCTTGGTTGTTATTATCTATATCTAGAATACTTTACGCATTTTTTTAGTTTTAACACTAATATCACCATTGTAATCTATCTTCACTATTTATTATCCTAACGACATAAGTGACATTTATCATCTAAGCCACACTGGTCCTTGTTTTCAGGATTAGCGCAGCACCACTCATTTATACATTTACCCTAAAGGTCAGGTGTTTACCTTAATCGGCACATGCAGCTTTTCCATCCTTAGCCGCTTCCATACTTGATAGTGCAGGAATAACCCATCCCAATATCTGATCATTTAAAATACACCAATGACAAAAATTATAGACCTCTAATTTTTTTGTAAGTGGGCAAACTTACAGAATCGAATCTGCAGGGGATCAAATAATTATTTTCCCCACTAGTTACTTCTGACCTGGATAAGTTCATATTTTTACATTGACATTTGTATTTCTATATTTTTCAAAGGGACGGTTCACACCAGAATGTGGTGCGGGAAACATGCACTCCATTTGTGTTTCCTGCAATGCCGGTGAGCACACTACATGCAGGTGCCAGTGTTAGGGATGAGCTTCGTGTTCGAGTCGAACCCATGTTCGACTCGAACATCGTCTGTTCGCCCGTTCGCCAAATTGCGAACGATATGGGCCGTTCGCGCCAAATTTGTGTGGCGCGTCACGGCCCATAATTCACTGCGGCATTGCAGTGCATTGCTGGCTGATGATTGGCCAAGCATACACTATGACCCGCATGCTTGGCCAATCACAGCGCCGTCTGAACAGAGAGCCATAATTGGCCAAAGCCAAGGAGGCTTTGGCCAATTATGGCTCGGGGATTTAGCACACGCCCCACACTATATAAGGCCGCCTGCACGGCGGCCCTGTGTAGTGTGTGTTCCGGCGTTCATAGATAGAGAGAGAGAGAGACAGACAGTGTCATTTGATTTGAGTTAGATAGATTAGGCAGAACAGTCAGTCAGTTAGCTGCACTTACAGTGTATTGTGTATATATATGCATCCCAGGTGTTGCATATATATATATATATATATACTGTATTCAGTTTAGCTAGATCCGTTCCTGTTATCTTCTTACTGACAGGCAGGCTTGTCTTGTTACAGTATTTACAGCTACCTGAAGAAAATTGCTGGTGTTCTTTTGATCCTGATAGTACCACAGTCAGGCAGCTAGACTATTTACAGTTAGTGCAGTGCGTCCTGCTCACAGTGTTCAGCTAAAACTACAAGTTAGTGGGGTGCGTCCTGCTCACAGTGTTCAGCTAAACCTACAAGTTAGTGGGGTGCGTCCTGCTCACAGTGTTCAGCTAAACCTACAAGTTAGTGTGGTGCGTCCACCTCACAGTGTTCAGCTAAACCTACAGGTTAGTGCGGTGCATTCTGCTCACAGTGTTAAGCTAAAACTACAAGTTAGTGTGGTGCGTCCACCTCACATTGTTCAGCTAAAGCTAGAAGTTAGTGCGGTGCGTCCTGCTCACAGTGTTCAGCTAAAACTACAAGTTAGTGCTGTGCGTCCTCCTCACAGTGTTCAGCGAAACCTACAAGTTAGCGTAGTGAGACCTCTGCACAGTGTTCATCTAAAGCTACAAGTTAGTGCAGTGCGTCCTGCTCACAGTGTTCAGCTAGATCCGTTCCTGTTATCTTCTTACTGACAGGCAGGCTTGTCTTGTTACAGTATTTACAGCTACCTGAAGAAAATTGCTGGTGTTCTTTTGATCCTATTAGTACCACAGTCAGGCAGCTAGACTATTTACAGTTAGTGCAGTGCGTCCTGCTCACAGTGTTCAGCTAAAACTTCAAGTTAGTGTGGTGCGTCCACCTCACAGTGTTCAGCTAAACCTACAAGTTAGTGCGATGCGTCCTGCTCACAGTGTTCAGCTAGATCTGTTCCTGTTATCTTCTTACTGACAGGCAGGCTTGTCTTGTTACAGTATTTACAGCTACCTGAAGAAAATTGCTGGTGTTCTTTTGATCCTATTAGTACCACAGTCAGGCAGCTAGACTATTTACAGTTAGTGCAGTGCGTCCTGCTCACAGTGTTCAGCTAAACCTACAAGTTAGTGTGGTGCGTCCACCTCACAGTGTTCAGCTAAACCTACAAGTTAGTGCGGTGCATCTTGCTCACAGTGTACAGCTAAAACTACAAGTTAGTGCTGTGCGTCCTGCTCACAGTGTTCAGCTAAAACTACAAGTTAGTGTGGTGCGTCCACCTCACAGTGTTCAGCTAAAACTACAAGTTAGTGCGGTGCGTCCACCTCACAGTGTTCAGCTAAACCTACAAGTTAGTGCGGTGCGTCCTGCTCACAGTGTTCAGCTAAAACTACAAGTTAGTGTGGTGTGTCCTCCTCACAGTGTCCAGCTAAACCTACAAGTTATTTTTTTGCGAGCTCTGCACAGTGTTCAGCTAAAGCTACCTGTAGAAGGTTGGTGGTGTTTTCCTGATCCTATCACTACCGCAGGCAGCTAAAAAAGCTACAAGTTATTTTTTTGCGAGCTCTGCACAGTGTTCAGCTAAAGCTACCTGTAGAAGGTTGGTGGTGTTCTCATACTACAGGCAGGCAGTTGATTTTGCTAGCTGCAGTATCAGTACATATATATATATATATATATATACATATATATATATATATATACATATATATATATATATATATATATATATATATATATATATATATATATATATATATATATATATATATATATATCTATCCCAGCTTAGTGCAGCTACAGGCCATTAGTATGTCTGGAAGGCCAAGAAGGAGAGGCAGACAGTCACAAGCCAATAAGAGAGGGCAAGCAGGCTCTGTGTCTAGTGCTGGTCGTGGAGACAGTGCATCCTCATCAGCACGTGGCCGTGGGACACGCTTGGCCTTTTTTTCGGCAGCTGGCCGTGTTGAGCCGCAACATGCGGAAGACTTGGTCAAGTGGATGACCAAGCCGTCCTCATCCTCCTCATCCTCTCTCACCCATGCCCAGGGTACTTTGTCTGGCAAAGCAGTGGCCTCTTCCCTTGGCTCAATGTCATCAGTGACTCCTTCCCTAGCCCCACCATGTCCTCCTGAGGAGTCCCTCGAACTGTTTGACCACAGTGTTGGCTACATGCTCCAGGAGGATGCCCAGCGTTTGGAAGGCTCTGATGATGATACTGAGCTCGATGAAGGCAGTAACGTGAGCACGGACAGAGGGGGTGCCCAAGAAGGACAGCAATCTGGCAGTCATGCTCCCCCTGCTGCAGCATACTGCCAGGTTTGCTCCAGTGATGAGGAGGGAGGGGATGATGAGGTCACTGACTCATCGTGGGTGCCTGATAGGAGAGAGGAGGAGGCGGCACATCACCAACAAGGCAGGATGCCCTCCAGGGGCCAGCCTAAGGGCAGCACCTTGACTGCATCACACCCCAAAGCTCCACATGTGCAGGGCGCTGCAGTCTCTGCGCGTTATTCAAAAAGTTCTTTGGTGTCGGCCTTTTTTGAGACGAGTGCATCAGATCGCACCGCTGCTATTTGCAACATATGTCTCAAGCGTATCTCGCGTGGCCAAAACATCTCCCGCTTGGGTACCACATGCTTGACCAGACATATGTTGACCTGCCATGCAGTTCGTTGGCAAGCGTATCTAAAAGACCCACACCAAAGAACAAAGAGGACCTCTCCTTGCTCCTCATCAGCTGAGATCCCCACTATACCTTCAGAGGAATGAAGGTGTAGAATTAGGTGTGTCACAGCCAAGTACTTGTGGGCAATCTGCTTTTGGTACACCGACGTCAGATTGTACCAGGCAAATTTCCCTGCCCCAGCTGCTGCACCATTAAAAGACGTTTGCTCCCAGCCATCCACATGCCCAGCGGTTGAATGCTAGCTTGGCAAAATTGCTAGCACTTCAACTGCTGCCTTTTCAGTTGGTAGACTCTGCCCCCTTCCGTGAGTTTGTGGAATGTGCGGTTCCTCAGTGGCAGGTACCCAAACGCCACTTTTTCTCACGGAAGGCGATTCCGGCTCTCTACCGGCATATGGAAGGCAATGTCCATGCCTCGCTGGACAGGGTGGTCAGCGGTAAGGTGCATATTACCGCTGACTCATGGTCCAGCAGGCATGGACAGGGACGTTACCTAAGTTTCACGGCGCATTAGGTGACTCTGCTGGCAGCTGGGAAGGATGCAGGACAAGGTGCAGTAGTGTTGGAGGTTGTTCCGCCACCACGCCTCCAAAATGCTAATGATTGTGACACACCTCTCTCCTCCACCCCCTCCTCTTCTTCTTCCTCCATGGCCTCTTCCTGTGCTTTGTCCTTGGAACCAGCGGTGCTCCGTAGCCGTTCAAGGGGCTAAGCAAGTACGCAGGCCAAAAGATGCCATGCGGTGCTTGAGCTGGTGTGCTTGGGGGACAGGAGCCACACTGGGGCAGAGGTTCTGTCAGCTCTGCAGGGGCAGGTTCAGAGGTGGTTGACGCCACGCCAACTTAAGGCAGGAATGGTGGTTTGTGACAATGGCACCAACCTCCTCTCTGCCCTCCGACAGGGACAAATGACCCATGTGCCCTGTTTGGCTCACGTCCTTAACTTGGTGGTGCAGTGGTTCTTGGGCAGGTACCCGGGCTTACAGGATGTCCTGAGGCAGGCCAGGAAAGTCTGTGTGCATTTCCGCCGGTCATATAATGCCAGTGCTCGGCTGACAGACCTCCAAAAGGAGTTTAACCTGCCCAAGAACCGCCTAATCTGTGACATGCCCACCAGGTGGAACTCAACGTTGGCCATGCTGCAGCGGCTGCACACGCAGCAGAGGGCCATCAATGAGTACCTGTGCGACTATGGCACCAGGACAGGGTCAGGGGAGCTTGTTTTTTTTTCCCCACGCCAGTGGGCCATGATCAGAGATGCATGCACTGTCCTGTCACCATTTGAGGAGGCCACGAGGATGGTGAGCAGTGACAGTGCATGCAACAGTGACACTGTCCCCCTTGTCCACCTGTTGGATCACACGCTGCTTGGAATAATGGACAGGGCACTTGAGGCAGAACAGAGGCAGGAAGAGGAGGACTTCCTTAGCTCTCAAGGCCCCCTTTATCCAGACAGTGTTCCTGCGTGCCCGCCGATCACACAGGAAGAGGAGGAGGAGGAGGAAGATTGTGTCAGTATGGAGGTGGAGGCTGGCACTCAGCCTCAGCAGCAGTCTTTAAGGGATCAGTCCCAAGAAACACATGGACTTGTACGTGGCTGGGAGGAGGTGGCTGCGGACCATGTCGTCCTTAGTGACCCAGAGGACTCCGGACCGAATGCCTCAGCAAACCTACGCTGCATGGCCTCCCTGATCCTGCAAAGCCTGCGGAAGGATCCTCGTATTCGTGGTATCAAGGAGAAGGACCAATACTGGCTGGCAACCCTCCTTGATCCACGTTACAAGGGTAAGGTTGCAGACCTTATCTTGCCATCGCAGAGGGAGCAGAGGATGAAACATCTTCGGGAGGCCTTGCAGAAAGGTCTGTGCAACGCGTTCCCAGAGACTGGGAGGTTACAAACTCCTGTTTCTGGACAACGTGTTGCTGAGGCTTCGGTCAGTCAAAGAAGGAGCGGTGGAGAAGGTGGCCGTCTGACCGATGCGTTCAGACAATTTTTTGGTCCGCAGCCCCAAGGTATGATCGGTTCCAGCAACCATCGCCAGCGTCTGTTTTACATGGTGCAGGATTACCTACGGGCAAGATCTGACTTGGACACCTTTCCCACCGAAAATCCTCTGGGTTACTGGGTCTTGAGGATGGATCACTGGCCAGAGCTTGCACAGTATGCAATTGAGCTACTGGCCTGTCCTGCATCCAGCGTTCTTTCGGAACGCACATTCAGTGCTGCTGGAGGCTTTGTAACCGATCACAGGGTGCGTCTGTCCACCGACTCGGTCGATCGACTGACCTTCATAAAAATGAATCAGTCTTGGATCACCACCAGCTACCAAGCACCTGATGCTGATGTAACCGAATAATTTTTTTTGAAATCTCAGATCCCTTCAAAGACTGCCTATGCTGATGCTGAGTGACTATTCCTGAGTAATTATCCTCTTCCTCCTCAATCATCACACTGATAGCTTGTAAGAACATTTTTGGTTCTGGGCGCCACCACCAGTGCCTAAGGCCCAATTTTTCAGCCCCTGTTTAACAGGGGCGTGCAATTACAATTTTTGATGCAATACTTTGCAGCAGGGCTCGTTTCTGCATTACAACTAGAGTATCTGTGAGGGGTTGCAGTGTTGTGGCACCAGCACCAGTGCCTAAGGCCCAATTTTTCAGCCCCTGTTTAACAGGGGCATGTAATTACAATTTTTGATGCAATATTTTGCAGCAGGGCTCATTTCTGTGTTCCAACTAGAGTATCTGTGAGAGGTTGCAGTGTTGTGGCACCAGCACCAGTGCCTAAGGCCCAATTTTTCAGCCCCTGTTTAACAGAGACATGTAATTACAATTTTTGATGCAATACTTTGCAGCAGGGCTCATTTCTGCGTTCCAACTAGAGTATCTGTGAGAGGTTGCAGTGTTGTGGCACCAGCACCAGTGCCTAAGGCCCAATTTTTCAGCCCCTGTTTAACAGGGGCCTATAATTACAATTTTTGATGCAATACTTTGCAGCAGGGCTCATTTCTGCGTTCCAACTAGAGTATCTGTGAGGGGTTGCAGTGTTGTGGCACCAGCACCAGTGCCTAAGGCCTCATTTTTCAGCCCCTGTTCAACAGGGGCATGTAATTACAATTCTTGATCTAATATTTCACAGCAGGGCCCATTTCTGCACCCATCAAGAGCGAGTGAGGACTTACAGTGTTGTGGCACCACCACCACCAAAGGTCCAATTTTTCTGCCCTTGTTCAACAGGGGCATAGTTACATAGTTACATAGTAGTAGGTGAGGTTGAAAAAAGACACGCGTCCATCAAGTCCAACCTATGTGTGTGATTATGTGTCAGTATTACATTACATATCCCTATATGTTGCGGTCATTCAGGTGATTATCTAATAGTTTCTTGAAGCTATCAATGCTCCCCGCTGAGGCCACCGCCTGTGGAAGGGAATTCCACATCCTTGCCGCTCTTACAGTAAAGAACCCTCTACGTAGTTTAAGGTTAAACCTCTTTTCTTCTAATTGTAATGAGTGGCCCCGAGTCTTATTAAACTCTCTTCTGCAAAAAGTTTTATCCCTATTGTGGGGTCACCAGTACAGTATTTGAATGTAATTACAATTCTTGATCTAATATTTCACAGCAGGGCCCTGTGAGGGCTTACAGTGTTGTGGCCACAACAACACCTAAGGCCCAAATTTCTGCTGAGTATATAGGCCAGGCCCCTACTTTCAAACATCTAACTTACAAACGACTCCTACTTGCAAACGGAAGGAGACAACAGGAAGTGAGATGAAATCTACCCCTAGGAAGGGAAATTCTCTCCTGTAAGAGTTAATATGGGAAAAACATTTCTCATTTCCACTGATGCTTTCCAATCCTTGTTCCACAAAAAACCCCAAATTTTCAAAAAACATTTGTCATTGGGACAAAAAGTGAGGTGAAATCTTCTGAAGAGGAGGAAATACAGCAAAACAAATGTCACAGGGGTGATAACCCTTCTCTATGTTTTCCAAAAAGCTTAAAAAAGATTTTTTGGCTGGAGCTAAACACGTTAAAAATGTACCCGTTAAAAATTACAAACAGATTCTACTTAACAACAAACCTACAGTCCCTGTCTTGTTTGCACCGCCTGTATACTGCTGTTCAGAGTATATAGGGCCTGGTGGCCCCAAACCTTTCCTTATTTTAATTTGGGTGCGGGGTTCCCCTTAATATCCATACAAGACCCAAAGGGCCTGGTAATGGTCTGGGGGATACCCATGCCATTTGTCTCACTGATTTTCATCCATATTGCCCGGACCCGACATTACATTAAACCCGCAAGCAGTTTTAAATGAGATTTTTTCCTTTAAAAATGACATTTTGTGCAGGGACTGTTCTAAACACGGAAAACACGCGCCACTTTACAGGCATACTATAGACACACCCCAGGTACGATATTTAAAGGAATATTTCACTTTTTTTTTTACGTTAAGCATCATTAAAATCACTGCTCCCGAAAAAACGGCCGTTTTTAAAAGTTTTTTTTGCATCGATACAAGTCCCCTGGGGTAGGACCCGGGTCCCCAAACCCTTTTTAGGACAATACCATGCAAATTAGCCTTTAAAATGAGCACTTTTGATTTCGAACGTTCGAGTCCCATAGACGTCAATGGGGTTCCAACGTTCGTGCGAATTTTCGGTCCATTCGCAGGTTCTGGTGCGAACCGAACCGGGGGGGGGTGTTCGGCTCATCCCTAGCCAGTGTATTGGTAACAGCACCCCAAATGCAGATTGCAAACGTGTAAGCAGGGCTAGGGTGTAGCAGCTTCACAGAGGGAATCACACGTACTGACTTTATAAACCAGGCAACGTTTATTACCAGAGAGCCGGTAGTAGGAAGAGTGTTTACAGCAATAATGCACATAGTTTCACTGGAGACACAGATACACAGCACAGTCACTACTGATGTAAGCGGTAATTGGATTTGTCAGCGCTATAGGCACTTTCCACTGACTAATGCCACGTACACACGAGCTGACTTTTCGACCAGACTGGTCCGACGGACCGAGTCCGGCAGACAATTTGACTGTGTGTGGGCTTCATCGGACCTGCAGCGGACTTTTTCGGTCGAAAATCTGACGGACTTTAGATTTGGAACATGTTTCAAATCTTTCTGACGGACTCGAGTCCGGTCGAAAAGTCCGCTCGTCTGTATGCTAGTCCAATGGACGAAAACCGACGATAGGGCAGCTATTGGCTACTACTGGCTATCAACTTCCTTATTTTAGTCCGGTCGTACGTCATCACGTACGAATCCGTCGGACTTTGGTGTGATCGTGTGTAGGCAAGTCCGTTTGTTGGGAAAGTCCGTCGGAAGTCCGCCGAAAGTCTGTCGGATAGACCGTTGGACCAGTACGGACGAAAAGTCTGCTCGTGTGTACGCGGCATAACACAGTATAAACCCAAGCACACAATGCGTACCTGCAGAGGCTGATATTCACAATAATTACCCGGAAACAATGGTATTTCTCCAGAAGATGGATATAGGCATCTGATACGTTTGTCCCGCCCTCACAGTGAGGGCATCGGTTTTATTACCCACCACGGGAAGTCTTTCGTCCGACCAGGATTGCTGATACAGAACTCTGTAGGAACCCTGAGCTATCCCTCACAGGCCGGAACACTCTCCCTATCTTCTTCTGACTCTCCCTCACAAGCAGGTCTCTGTCCCTGTCTTTACACACACGTGAACCCTCTTCAAAGTGGCTGGGCTTCCCTATATAAGGTATCCACCCAAAAGTGGCCATCCAAATCTCCAGAAATTTGCTGTCCTATCAGGACACCAGGCTTGTCCAAAATGGTGCAAGAGACAATGATAGAGGCAGACAGCTCTGAACAATTGTACACATAAACATATCAAATTGGCTGAAAAGTGAGTATATACACTTGCTAACCCACTACCTATTACAGCCAACTAGGCTGCCCTGCACTACAGCTGCTTACAGACGCATTGCATCCGCAGTACCATGCTGTTTGCTGCAGCATGCTTTTAAAAGTAATACATGCATTACTTTTTCTGCATTCCAGTGTGATTTGCAGCCCATTGAAATAGTCTGTCAAAATGCACCACACGAGGAAAACGTGGGTTACGCACAGGAATGTGTGCCACATTACTGGGTGAGCCCAGAGTGAATTGGCCTCAAGATTTCTTCAAAACTGCTTTACGTTTTAATGGCCTTGCTAGGTTAGCTCCCAAAAATAGTGTGCTGTGCCCAATGATCTTTTATTTCTCCAATGTTGTTCAGGTAGATCTCCACCACTCTAATGCTACGCACACACGGTCGGACTTTCTGGCGGACTTGGTCCGGCACACTTTCTGACGGACTTTGTCCGCCAGGTGCGCCGGACTTTAAAACGGACGGACTTGCCCACACACGACCGGACTTTTCCGGCGGGCTAAGTCCGCCCGTCTTTCCGACGGACTTTCGCCGGAGGTACGGCGGACTTTCAGAATGAACGGACTTGCCCACACACGGACAAGTCCGTTCATTTTGAACGTGACTCATGTGCGACGGGACTAGAAAAGGAAATCAATCTTGCTGCTTTTATCGGCAAGATTGACACCTTGCGAGCCCCGTTGCAGGGCATACCAGGCCCTTAGGTCTGGTATAGATTATAAAGGGGAACCCCCTACGCCGAAAAAAACGGCGTGGGGTTCCCCCAAAGATCCATACCAGACCCTGCGGGGCCCCCCACCCCAAAGCACCTTGTCCCCATGTTGATGAGGACAAGGGCCTCTTCCCGACAACCCTGGCCGTTGGTTGTCGGGGTCTGCGGGTGGGGGGCTTATCGGAATCCGGGAGCCCCCTTTAATAAGAGGGCCCCCAGATCCCGCCCCCCCCACCCTATGTGAATGAGTATGGGGTACATGGTACCCCTACCCATTCACCTAGGGAAAAAGTGTCAATAATAAAACACACTACACAGGTTTTTAAAATAATTTATTAAACAGCTCCGGGGGGTCTTCCTCCGGCTTCGGGGGTTCCTCCGGTTCCTCTTCTCCCGGCGTCCGGTTGGTTCTTCTCCGCTCTCTTCTCCCGGTGTTCCAGTTCTTCGGCCGGCTCCTCTGCTGTCTTCAGGTAGCTCTCTTGCCAGCAGAGGTCCGGGCTTCTGGGCTTCTGGGCTTCTTGGCTTCTTCCCTCTTTTCTTTTCCAGATGTTGACACGACGCTCTCTCCGGCTGGACTGCTCTCTGAGGGCTCCGTTGTGACTTATATAGGCGGAGACCCCGCCCCCTAATGATGTCACAGTCCCTGGGCATGCTGGGACTGTGACGTTTTAGGGGGCGTGGTCAATATCGCCCGGTGACCACGCCCCCTAAAACGTCACAGTCCCAGCATGCCCAGGGACTGTGACATCATTAGGGGGCGGGGTCTCCGCCTATATAAGTCACAACGGAGCCCTCAGAGAGCAGTCCAGCCGGAGAGAGCGTCGTGTCAACATCTGGAGAAGAGAAGAGGGAAGAAGCCAAGAAGCCCAGAAGCCCGGACCTCTGCTGGCAAGAGAGCTACCTGAAGACAGCAGAGGAGCCGGCCGAAGAACTGGAACACCGGGAGAAGAGAGCGGAGAAGAACCAACCGGACGCCGGGAGAAGAGGAACCGGAGGAACCCCCGAAGCCGGAGGAAGACCCCCCCGGAGCTGTTTAATAAATTATTTTAAAAACCTGTGTAGTGTGTTTTATTATTGACGCTTTTACCCTAGGTGAATGGGTAGGGGTACCATGTACCCCTACTCATTCACATAGGGTGGGGGGGCCGGGATCTGGGGGCCCTCTTATTAAAGGGGGCTCCCGGATTCCGATAAGCCCCCCGCCCGCAGACCCCGACAACCAACGGCCAGGGTTGTCGGGAAGAGGCCCTTGTCCTCATCAACATGGGGACAACGTGCTTTGGGGTGGGGGGCCCCGCAGGGCGCCCCCCTCCCCCAAAGCACCCCCCATGTTGAGGGCATGCGGCCTGGTACGGTTTAGGAGGGGGGGGGGCGCTCGCTCGTCCCCACCCCCTTTCCTGACCGGCCGGGCTGCGTGCTCGGATTGGGGTCTGGTATGTATTTTAGGGGGGACCCCACGCCGTTTTTTCCTCGTGGGGGTTCCCCTTTATAATCCATACCAGACCTAAGGGCCTGGTATGCCCCGCGCTCACCGCAATAGGAAAATCTGTTTTTCCTATTGCAGCGAGCGCGAAATGCAATACCCTGCCCTCGCGTCGTATCTGGTCCGTCGGACCAGCATACACACGAGCTGGCTTTCCGTCAGACCAGCACACACACGAGCGGACTTTCCGCCCTAAACTGAGTCCGTCGGATAAATTTAAAACATGTTTCAAATCTTGGTCCGGCGGACTTTGGGGAAAAAGTCCGCCGGAAAAGTCCGCTGGCGCCTACACACGGGCGGATTGTCCGGCACACTCTGGTCCGCCGGACCAAGTCCGCCGGAAAGTCCGACCGTGTGTACGCGGCATAAGGTTGCCTACCTCTTCAATAAATGAAGTTGATGGCCAAGCAACTATCAAGAACTAAAAGAAATCATTCATGGCAGGGCCCTTATTTTTCACTTGGCAGCTTGCCCTTAATTCTGCCTTCTGCTAAACTTCTAGACCTGAATTCCTCCTAGTAAACAGTCATGAATGGATTTGTAACTTTGAACTATCACTCAGTGAAGGATGTAAAGAGGAAGGGAGTGAGTAAAAACAGGAGTAATTAACCGGCAGAGACAGGAGACAATTATTGAGTCCTTTTAAGTTTGCTTTCAGTATTTGCATTTTATACTTCTTGCATAGATAGGCCCTCAAAATAATATTTATACAAGCATTACTATAGTTATAAAGGTACAAACAAAAGTGCCTAGAATTTCCTGAGCACCACAAATCCTTAATAATGCTGGACAAGCTTGCTGTGGCTGCTATAGCTAACTGGGCACTGATGCTGTGTTTCTCTCCCTTACAATATATAGCCCATTCAAAAGGCACAAGGACAGCTATAAATACTGCAGGTAGGTAAACAGCTTGATTGGCGACCAGCCGCCGCAGCTGTACTGCAGAATGGCACGGCTGGGCGAAACGACGTTATGAAACTTCGCTTCGCACGCGCGCCCCCCGAGCCGATGCGAGTGCCCAGCGGTCTGATCAAGACTGCCAGGCTCCCGCGATCGCCGCTGAGGCACAGGGAACCGGGATCTGTGTGTGTAAACACACAGTTTCCGGTTCTCTGAGGGGAGAACAGACAGATCTTTTGTTCATATAGAGTATGAACAGACGATCTGTTAAAAAGCTTAAATTTGTGAGTTCATTGATAGTAGTGATCAAAACCGTGTTGTGGTGTTCACACTCTGGTGCTCCCCACCCTTAGGTAATAGCCACTCACCTCTGAGCGTGTGACCTCATATTTAAGCTTGGTCAAACCATGCATGTGAATCACCTCTGGATTCTAAGTTATCTGCGGGATTCCAAGCTGCTCAGTAGCACTGTCTCCTCATATATAAACAGAAGGAAAAAAGGCTCGATAGTGTGATATTGTTTTATAACATCAATTTAGTGTACAAAGAAGCCCCAATTTAGGGTGCTCACATGGGTCTGGTGCATCAGTGCACTGCTCTACTCAAGGCATTAAAACACTGAGAACTTGTTTGAGGTTGTAGGTTTCTCCACTGTAAGGCAGACCAGCTGCCTCCTGTACCGTCCTGTCCCCTCCCGAACGCATGTCAATACAGGGAAATTACGTATCTTCCTCAGGTAGTCAAAACATAGCCAGGGTACGGTAGCTAAAGCAGGTAGTCAGAACAAGCCAGTAAATCAGAAAGCCAGAGATCAGTGTAGTCGGAGGCAGCAGACAGGATCAGGAAGCAGAAGGGATGTCAGCCTGGCAAGTCTTCAACAGGAACACAGCAGAGAGTCTCTTAATATGTTAGACCAAGACGAAGGCACAGGAGAAATGAACCAGGTAGTTTAACCACATGCCGACCAGCCACTGCAGTTGTAGGACACACTTAACCCCTTCACTGCCCCCTAGTGTTAACCCCTTCACTGCCAGTGACATTTTTACAGTAATCAATGCATTTTTAATCGCTGTATTAATGACAATGGTCCCAAAAATGTGTCAAAATTGTCCGACGTGTCCGCCATAATGTCGCAGTCATGATAAAAAATGCAGATCACCACCATTACTAGGAAAAAAAAAATTAATAATAAAGATGCTATAAATCTATCCCCTATTTTGTAGACGCTATAACTTTTGCGCAAACCAATCAATATACGCTTATTGCTGGTTTTTTTTTACCAAAAAATATGTAGAAGAATACATATCGGCCTAAACTGATGAAAAAAATTGTTTTTTTATATATTTTTGGGGGATATTTATTATAGCAAAAAGTAAAAAATAATGCGTTTTCTTTTCAAAATTGTCTCTATTTTTTTGTTTATAGTGCAAAAAATAAAAACTGCAGAGGTGATCAAATACCAACAAAAGACAGCTCTATTTGTGGGAAAAAAAAGAAGTCAATTTTGTTTGGGTGCAACATCGCACGACCGCGCAGTTGTCGGTTAAAGGGACGCAGTGCCGAATCGCAAAAAGTGCTCTGGTCAGGAAGGGGGTAAAATCTTTCGGGGCTGAAGCAGTTAAATAGCCAGAAGGGGCTGGCTGTAGGCTGGAGTGATAAGCAGGAAAAGATCAACCAGGTGAGCCACTGTAGAACGATGAGTGCTGGCAATTAAGCGACAGCTGAGCAACCTGAGAGCTGAGAAAGAAAAGCTGAGAGCCCAGCCCTGACAAATCCTCACCTCACTCGTTCAGTTGCCTAATACCTAACTAACTGAAATATTAGCATGGATATCACACCACTTCCCCAAACTAAAATCTTTTTAAAACTGAGCTCGTAATATTCTCCATACCTATGCCCTCCTCCATGACTTTTCCATCAGGATCAATATTACATCTATCAGTTCCTCCCCTTATGCCAGAGTGCTAGATGTAATCCTAGACTGTGACCTGTTCTTTTAACCCCAAATCCAATCACTGTCAAAAGCTTGAAGACTTCACCTCCGTAACATTTCTAAAATATGCCCCTTTTTAACCAATGAAATGACCAAGCTACTCATTCACTCCCTCGTTATCTCTCACCATGACTATTGCAACTTCTTTCTCATAAGTCTATCTTCACACAGGCTATCCTCCTTCAGTCTATCATAAATGCTGTTGCTAGACTCATCTACCTTACCAACTGCTCAGTGTCCACCACCCCTCTCTGCCAATCCCCCCACTGGCTTCCGATTGCCCAACAAATTAAATTCAAAATACTAATAACATACAAAGCCTTTCACAACTCTGCCTCAATCTACATCACAGATCTTGTCTGCAAATATCACCCAAACCGTCCTCTGCACTCCTCCCGGGACCTTCTGCTCTTTAGCTCCCATTTCCCCTACTCCTTTGCTCGCCTCAGGACTTCTCCCATCTTCTGGAACTCTCTACCTCAATCTGTCTGGCTATCTCCTACTCTGTCTAACTTTAGGCAATTCCTGAAAACTCATCTCTTCAAGGAAGCCTATACTGCCTCCACCTAACAGCTGAAATTTGATTTCTTCCATCAACCCATCCTCTATAGTTATTACCTTTTGTACTGTTGTGGAAATTTTATTAAGACATATTCAGTATGTATTGTCACAGTGTCTCCCAGTGTTAGTCTGCTGCGACTGACACCGGTTAAGGCCCATTTGGTAGTGAAAAGCTTCCTGTAAGTTGTAGAGAAGAGTTTGCAGAGTGAGGATATGTCCGCCGGCGAAGGGCTCCTGTGCAGTGCGCAGATGTTTGTCTGGGGGGAATGTGTTCACTCTGTGAGGACATTATCGGCTTGATACCTATCTGCTTTTTATGGAAGGATGTACGCTCATGTCTCTCTGTGTGTCTGATCAGCACATAGAGGCAGGGCTTTTTTTCTCAGACAATAGGTGCAGGAACTCCCCCTTTCCAAGTCACCCCTTTTCCCCGCCCCTACCCACCTCCCAGTACTGTTCCTTTTTAGACAATATAGAACCAAGTATCATTTTGAGGTGCTATGGAATTTGTATGGAATTTGGTAATGATATCAAGAAAAGCATTATAATAGATCCCCTGCAGCCAGCAACAATAGATCCCCCTAACAACAATGGACCAACCACAATAAAATTGTGCCAGCAACAATAGACTCCCAGCAGCATCAACAGATCTCCGCACAGCCAGCATTAATAGTCTGTGTGGCTGCCATCAACAATAGGCCCCTCCCCCAACAGTAGATCTCTTTCAGCAACAACTGACCCCCCAGCAACATAAGACCCCCCCGAGCAAAAATAGGTCCCCCACCAGCAACAATAGACCTCCCTTGCAAAAATAGATCCCCAGCAGTCAGCATCAATACCCTGCAGCACACCCCAGCACCCCCAGCCATTACATACAGTCAGTCTAAGAGGTGCCGGAATTGCGTTCCCCCACATTCCCGCTGAAAAAAACCCTTGCATAGAGGGACTATGAAATGTCCCTGGAAATAGACTCCCATCGACAGGAATGGTAGAATAATCTGGGTTTGTGTTGTTCCCTGAAAAATGCAGAATAAGGATTCACGCCAATGGTAAAAACGGTAGTAATTGCGTGCGTTTGGTCAGGGACAGTGTTCATGATTTCTTAGGCCAAATATGTTGCTTTCCTTGTCTATTTGGAGAGCACAGCTTAGAGGTACAAGGGGTGGGAAATCATACACACTGCCCTTGCACAGGCACGTCTATACACTCCCCTAGTCATTGTTCATTGGTTGAGATTTGTATAACTCTTCCTGTTTGAAGGAATGCCTGGGCTTAATTGGCCGATTGTGAAGCCACCAGGCTCTATTGTCATCGCTATTAGAAATAAACAAAGCACGGGCTATCCAGGCAAGACTGTCTGTGGAGCGTTAGATGTGAGGAACGATGGCTATGTCTGTGTTACTCGGGAAGCACGGGTGCACTCAGATGCATTATACCAAAGAGCTCAAAAGTGCGCTTATTAGAGACATCGATTATGCATAGCGTATAGTCGGATTTTCCACGTCAGTACAACTTACCCCACCCTAAAAAACTGTACATTCTTATGAGCAGGGCCCTCCTAAGCTTTGTATTGAATTGTAACTGTACTTTCTTCCTTTTTATTAAAAAAGTGATGTGCAAACTGCTGGCATTATATAAATCTTGAACAATAATAATAAGTATTTTATTTGCTCTTGGTAGCTGAATAGAATGGTGAGAGAGAAAAAGAAAGGTAAGTATAGGCTTTTGGGTAGGGGGTCAGCAAAGTAAACCTGTTGCAGAGATTACAGGTTTAAAGTGGTGGTAAACCCTCCTATTGATTTCTACCTAAAGGTAAGCTTATAGTAAAGTTTACCTGTAGGTAAAATTAATATTTCCTAAACGTGCACCGTTTGAGAGATATTCTAGTGAGCAGCATCTGGTCACGTCACCGGTGCATGCACTCTGAAGGAATGGCATACCCGTGCCGTTCCTTCAGAGTGCTGTGCCGCGGTCGTGCAGGAGTAATGTCATTGAGACTCGGCCATTAAAGCTGTCGAACCCAGAAGGAAGACTGGTTGAAGATGGAAGCCGTGTCAATGGTGACAGCACACCGCTGGAGAGCTTCATTCTAAAGTAAGTATTTCATAATGTGCTAGTAGGCGATTCACGCTAGCACATTATGTACTGTGATTGCCTTGCAAGGGATTTTTTTCCCCATTGCTGCGGTTTACTACCGCATTAAGGGCACTTTCACACTGGGGCATTGGCGGTAAAGCGCAGCTATTTTTAGCGGCACTGTCGTTTTAGCTGCGCTTTTCGGCCACTAGCAGGGCGTTTTTGACACCCGTTAGTGGCCGAAAAAGGGTTAAAAGTGCTCCCAAAGCGCCACTACCAAAGCTGGGGCTGGGGCGCTTTAGGAGTGGTGTATCAAAGATGCGGCTTGCAGGACTTTTTTTAACGTCCCGCAATCGTACCGCTCCAGTGTGAAAGCAGGAGAGACACTTTACAGGTGCTATTTTTAGTGCTATAGTGCCTGTAAAGTGCCTCAGTGTGAAAGTGGCCTAAAGCTGTACTCTAGGCATATAAAGAAACATTGGCTGACAGAGGGTTTAGCTCATCAGACTGCTCTTTCTCCATTCACTGTCCACTCACAGGCTGTGGGAGGGACAAGAGTAATGCCGCGTACACACGAGTGGAATTTCCGACATAAAGAGTCCGATGGGAGCTTTTCACTGTATATTTCGACCATGTGTATGCCCCATCTTACTTTTTCTGTCGAAAATTCAGACGGACTTAGATAGAGAACATGTTCTATAGTTTTCCGACGGAACTAATTACTATCGGAAAAAACGCTCGTCTGTATGCTGTTCCGATGCACCAAAAATTACGCATGCTCTGAAACATGTATGAGACGGAAGCTATTGGCTACTGGCTATTGAACTTCCGTTTTCTAGTCCCGTCATATGTGTTCTACGTCACCGCGTTCTGGACGGTCGGAATTTGGTGTGACCGTGTGTATGCAAGACAGCTTGAGCGGAATTCCATCAGAACTCCATCAGAAAAACCTTCAGAGTTTATTCCGACGGCAAAACCGGTCGTGTGTACAGGGCATCAGTGTACTAAACTGCATCAGACAGAAATCAGGCCTCCTGGCCTACCAGAAAGAACTCATTGTGTGGCATAGCTGTATAAATCTTAGCACTGGATGGATACAAATCCTTTGGCAGGCACTGTAAAACAACCCATTTATACATGTCACCCTGTCTATAACTTTTTGAAGTTCAGCTTTAAGACTGAAAGGTAAAGTGTTACTAAAATCGTTTTTTTTTTTACATTAAAACAACAAACATGTCATGCTTACCTCCTCTGTGAAATGGTTTTGCACAGAGCAGCCCAGATCCTCCTCTTCTCAGGTCCCACACCGGAGCTCCTGGCCCCTCCCTCCTGGGGGGGATCCAAGCAGGCATGCCCCCAAGAATGTGTCCATTCACACATGGAGCCGCAGCTTGGCCCCTCCCCCCATGTCTCTTGATTGGCTTACTAGCTGTGATTGACAGCTGCTGCCAAAATCAGTCCTCAGAGAGCCAAGGTTCTCAGGAACATCGCTGGATCGAGAGGGGACTCAGGTAGTGGTTACAACCACTTTAATTCCAAAAAAATTCCAAAGAATTCTTGACTGTGTTCACAAATGTCTGACAAAAGATCAGGCCTTGCAATAGCCTCTCCCATTGGTATTGTTACAGTGTTGCATTCTGATTACTGGAGAAGGGGGGACTGAGGAAATGCTTCCTCCTGCCTGCAGAAAACTGATGACAGCTGCAGCCTCCCACTCTGTTACTTGCTACAAAGTTGCAATGTTGCAGTCTGATCACTGGGGGAGAGGAGACTGAGAAAATGCTTACTCCTGCCCATAGTTGATGGTATCACCATAGGCTCCCACTGCTGCCAAAAGCCAGTCAGGAGTGCGAGTCCCGGGAGAGCCGAGATTCTCGTGGACATCGCTGGATTAAGAGGGGGCTCAAGTAAATATTACGGGGGCTGCTGTACACAGAAGGTTTTTTTTTTTAACTGCATGCATTCTATCACAAAAACTTGTTTCTTTACAACCACTTTAATGTTCTTACATAAACTTAGCTGTAACTGGTTCTCTTTAAGGGCAGGTTTATAACAAAACCGAAAATTGAAATACCACCCTAGAGGAACATTTTCTCTCCATAGTCCCTCAACTGAGAATGAATGACGCAAAGTTAGGCTGGTGTAACGTCTAATTCTAAGAGGAAAGGCTTTATAAACTGGCAAACTCGATCTACAAAAAAGATGTTAGTGGATTGTTTTAATCTCAAAACTGAGTGAAGACACTGGTCAGCTTTATTTGGAAGAAACATTGAAGCAATATCTACTGAGCTTCCTATGAAAAGCACCACAAAAGCCCAATTTGCACATTGTACCGTATGCACCTTTGTTAAAGGGATGGTGTTTACAGAATGATCCATGCTAAACAACACATCTTCCAGTGTTTTCAAATATTTTATCAGTGCTAGATAAAAGGACCAGTGGGTGTCATGTGCATAGGCATGTGCGTGCTTAGGAGCTATTAAAAGTTTGTTTAAGAAGTTTACTCTTTACCACGTGTACAAATATACAATGAGAAAAAATTCAAATAGTAAAAAAAAAAAAAAAAAAAAAAAAAGGAAAAGAGCCGTAGACCATAAAATGACAGGCTTTAAGCTTTTCTGAAGTAGTGTGTCAATGCATGTGATGGTAAGGTATTTGCATAACATCCCAGAACAACCTCTCCTATCTGGCTGCTCTTTCACACACCTTCCAACTTTCTGACATGAGAAGGATGGTCATATTGTAGCACTAAAGTGTGTAGACAAAAGGACACACCCCCAGTTACAAAGTCCACGAAGAATAAATATGCAAAAAGTGATTAATAAAGCCCATATGTGTTTTTTCACCGCTCCTTTACCATTATATTGCCTTAAAAATATTTACAGTATATGCATTGAAGAGGTATTAAACCCAAAAGCAAATATTTATTATGTTGCAGCTTATCAATTCTTAGATGTGATTGCTGCATTCATTTTCTCTTTTAGGCGTTCTTTTCTTTTATTTTCACCTGGTGATCCAACCAGAAAGTCTGCTGTTTTTCCACAGAACAAGGCATCCTGCAGATGTAGTAGTTAGAGGGTTGAAACAAACCATTTACCACTGGCAGAATGATCGGCTTTACAGTGGAACCTCGGTTTGCGAGTAACGCTGTTAACGAGCGTTTCGCAAACCGAGGACTGTATTTCTAAAAGTCCTAACTCGGTTTGCGAGTGTTGTCTCGCAAAACGAGCAGGATTCAGGCCAAAAGCGGTGCAGGTGGGGGGCGCCGGAGCCGAGCAGAGCCGAAAGTCGCCGATCAGCGCCGTTCGGAAATGCACGGAAAGGCCCGAGGACAGTTCGGCTGACCTTGGCAAACCTCAAAAAGGCTTGTGAACGGAGTCTTTCCGAGGTTTGCCGAGGTCAGCCAAAGTGTCCCTCGGGCCTTTTCGGGCCATTTACGAAGCTCTCCGGCGCCCCCCGCCTCTGGCCACATGCGGTATTGCATCCTATTGAAGTCGATGCGGAACAAATTATTTTCGTTTCTATTGACTTCAATGGGAAAACTCGGTTTGATGTGCAAATACATTGGATTACGAGCATTCTCCTGGAACAGATTCTGCTTGTAATCCGAGGTTCCACTGTATTTATTTATGTAATACCTTTATCCCAAAAGGAAATAAACTGTTATGCCCCGTACACACGGTCGGACTTTGTTCGGACATTCCGACAACAAAATCCTAGGATTTTTTCCGATGGATGTTGGCTCAAACTTGTCTTGCATACACACGGTCACACAAAGTTGTCGGAAAATCCGATCGTTCTGAACGCGGTGACGTAAAACACGTACGTCGGGACTATAAACGGGAAAGTGGCCAATAGCTTTCATCTCTTTATTTATTCTGAGCATGCCTGGCACTTTGTCCGTCGGATTTGTGTACACACGATCGGAATTTCCGACAACGGATTTTGTAGTCGGAAAATTTTATCTCCTGCTCTCCAACTTTGTGTGACAGAAAATCCAATGGAAAATGTCCGATGGAGCCCACACACGGTCGGAATTTCCGACAACACGCTCCGATCGGACATTTTCCATCGGAAAATCCGACCGTGTGTACGGGGCATTATGCTGCGTACACATGATCGCACATTCCGACAACAAAATCCATGTTTCTTTTCTGACGGATGTTGGCTCAAACTTGTCTTGCATACACACGGTCACACAAAGTTGGTTGGAAATTCCGAACGTCAAGAACGCGGTGACGAACAACATGTACGATGAGCCGAGAAAAATGAAGTACAATAGCCAGTGTGGCTCTTCTGCTTGATTCCGAGCATGCGTGGAACTTTGTGCATCGGATTTGTGTATACACGATCGGAATTTACAACAACGTATTTTGTTGCCGGAAAATTTCCAGATCTCAAATTTTATGTGACGGAAATTCCAATGGAAAATGTCCAGTGGAGCATACACACGGTTGGAATTTCCGACAAAAAGCTCCCATCGAACATTTTCCATCGGAAAATCCGACCGTGTGTACGGGGCATTACTGTAACCACTTACGAAGTGTTAGCTGGAGTTCAGCTTTCATTTGTTAGTGTATATAAATCTGCTAATACATCTAAAGCCTGATACACACCAACAAGTACCAGTTGACTTTTGGTACATTTATATCACTGTTCAACAGAAGCCGATCTAATGACCAGGTTCTGTCAAATGATCTTGCTGGTTGAACGAAAAAAAAAAACCTGAATGTGTTTACCCTGCTTAACCCTCTCCTCTTCCCATTTTAACAATGCTGCTGCCCAACTTTGCCCCTGTGCTCATTCATCCAGAGTGGGGGCACTCGAATACAAGAGGTGTGTTACTGGCTAGATCACCAGGTGAAAACAGAGGGGAAAAAAGCCAAAGAAAAGAAAACAAATGCAGCCATCACATCAAATGACTGCTAAGCTGCAATATAATACATTTTTGGTTTTGGGTTTAATGTTGCTTTAAGTTAGAGGTTGGAAGCTGAGAGAACCGAGCCATCGGCAGTGTTCGATCGATAGGTTCTCAGTGTTATGCCCCGTACACACGGTCGGATTTTCCGATGGAAAATGTCCGATCGGAGCGCGTTGTCAGAAATTCCGACCGTGTGTAGGCTCCATCGGACTTTTTCCATCGGATTTTCCGACACACAAAGTTTGAGAGCAGGCTATAAAATTTTCCGACAACAAAACCCGTTGTCCGAATTTCCGATCGTGTGTACACAAATCCGACGGACAAAGTGCCACGCATGCTCAGAATAAATTAAGAGATGAAAGCTATTGGCTACTGCCCCGTTTATAGTCCCAACGTACGTGTTTTACGTCACCGCGTTCAGAACGATCGTATTTTCCGACAACTTTGTGTGACCGTGTGTATGCAAGACAAGTTTGAGCCAACATCCGTCGGAAAAAATCCTAGGATTTTGTTGTCGGAATGTCCGATCAATGTCCGACCGTGTGTACGGGGGCTTAGATGCAGCATCGGATCAATGCTGCATCCACCTAGATAAGTATGATGGGCAAAAAAAAACCCAAAAAAATACTTCTACTTAATCTATTCAAATATAATTTGTAATTAACCACTTGACAACTGGGCACTTAAACCCCCCTCGTGACCAGACCAATTTTCAGCTTTCAGAGCTCTCACACTTTGAATGACAATTACTCAGTCATGTAATACTGTACCCAAATGAATTTTGTGTCCTTTTTTTCATACCAATACAGCTTTCTTTTGGTGGTATTTAATCACCTCTGGGCTTTTTATTTTTTGCACTATAAATGAAAAAAGACCGAAAATTTAGAAAAAAAAAACAAATTTTTCTTCGTTTCTGTGATAAAATTTTGCAAATTATTGATTTTTCTTTTATAAATTTTGGCCACAATTTATACTGCTACATATCTTTGGTAAAAATAACCAAAATTAGTGGATATTATTTGGTCTGTGTGAAAGTTATAGAGTCTACAAGTTGTGGTGCAAATCATAAAAAATTAAACACACCTGATGTACTGGTGGCTTATCTCATTTCTTGTGACCCGAACAAGTCAGGACAGTACAAATATCCCCCAAATGACCCCTTTTTTGAAAGTAGACATTCCAAGGTATTCAGTAGGATGCATGGTGAGGTTTTTGATGTTGTCATTTTTTCCCACAATTCTTTGCAAAATGAAGATTTTTTTTTTTTTCCTCCCACAAAATTGTCGTTGTAATTGGTTATTTCTCTCACATGGTATGTGTATACCCCAAATAACACCCCAAAATACATTCTGCTACTCCTCCTAAGTATTATGATACCACATGTGTGGGACTTTTTCACAGCCTAGCCACATAGAGAGGCCCAACATGCAGGGAGCACCATCAAGTGTTCTAGGAGCATAAATGACACATCTAACTTGTTAACTATCTATTACACTTTTGAAAGCCCTGGAGCACCAGGACAATGGAAACGCCCACAAAATGACCCCATTTTGGAAAGCTAACACCCCAACGTATAATCTATGAGGCATAATGAGTCTTTTGAATGGTTCATTTTTTTCCAGAAGTTTTTGGAAAATGTGGAAAAAAAATGAAAACGCATTTTTTTTTACACAAAGTTGTCCATTTATAAGATATTTCCAACACGTAGCATGTACATAGCAAAAATGACACCCCAAAATACATTCTGCTACTCCTCCTGAGTATGGCGATACCACATGTGTGAGACTTTTACACAGCCTGGCCACATACAGAGGCACAACATTGAAATAGCACCTTCAGGCATTCTAGGAGACTTTTACACAGCCTGGCCACCGTCAGGTGTTCTAGGGACACATAGCATGCACATACCAAGAATTACACTCCAAAATACATTCTGCTGAGCAAAGGGTAAAAAAAAAAGATTACCTGTGGTTTTAGTAGCACAGTTGTCCACAGGAGGATAGCACTGGTCAAGGCAGCAGGCAGGGACTTGGTCAGCAAAAGCGAACGCAATTGTCCAGGCAACAGGCAGGAACACTGTCCATAGTCAGTACAGGCAGCAGACAGGGATACTGTCCATATACAATTCAGGGTCAGTGCAGGCAGAGATTGTCAGCAGTGCCAAAATATTGATCCTGGTAGTAGGCAGAAACATGGTCCATCCATGTGGTGTGGTCAGTTCATGCGACAGGCAGAGGCATGATGGCATAGGTCCTACAGGCAGCAGGCAGAAGTAGGGCCTCGTTCAGGACAGAATGGGGACAGGGGTAGAGGCTTCTCCCACCCAAATCTCTTTGAAGCCTCCGAGTCTCCAGACCCTAATCTAGGAATGAGAAAACAAAAAAAATGTGTTCTTCATCCAGAAAAACAATTCTGGAGCCCCTCACATATGTGAGACCCCTGTGTTATGAATCCCACTAGTCCAGTGGCAGGGTGCAAGATCAGTCCAAGAGGCAGGCAAAAAGGATGGTCAAACAGTCCAGGTTCGGTTCCAGATCAGGCAGAGGTATGTACAGAATCGGTAGGAAGAAGCGTAGTCGAATAACAAGCCAGGGTCAGTTCCAGATCAGGCAGAGGTATGAACAGAATCGGTAGGCAGAAACATGGTCGAATAAAAAGCCAGGGTCAGTTCCAGATCAGGCAGAGATATAAACAGAATCAGTAGGCAGAAGCGTGGTCGAATAACAAGCCAGGGTCAGTTACAGAGCAAGTAGAGGCATAAGGGGTGTGAAGGTAAATGGCAGGAAGTGAGGGTTATGTTTACCATACTTCACTAATAATTTAGTGAAGTATGGTAACGGCGGAAACAGTCAACTATGCAGAGGCCTGTTTTTCTCACTCCTCCTTTGGTGCACACCCGGCATTTTTTCTGCCATTTTTGGCCTGTTGGTCTGGGGGGGGATTTTTTCGGGAAAATGGCGTTCGGAGAGTCTGCTAATTACATCGGATCGAATGGTTACTGGTGGGCCATTCGGGAATACAAGGGCAGTGGTGATTTCCTCCTGGTAGCCAAGGAAGGATTTGGGGCTTGCAGTGGATTTGTAATGAATAACGTAGCTGTTATATATGCCCAAATTGAACAAATAAATTGAAACTTTTTTATACCACTGGTATGTTCGTCTCGTGGCAAGGTAGGGTTCGAGCATCTGGTCGTTGAAGTCAACACCCCCCATAAACTTGTTGTATTCGTGGATACATGTTGGCTTTTGAATTAGCCCATTCCTCCTGGTTATCTCCACAACGGTATTATTGTGGAAGATGAAAGCACGTAGACGTCCCTTCTGTCCCTCCACTTCACAGCCAGAATTTCCTCATTCCTTAAGCTCGCCATCTCCCCTCTTCTTAGCTTTTTGTTGACGAGTCTTTGAGGAAAGCCCTTCCGGTTCTTCCTTACAGTGCCACATGCTGGAGTCTTCTGTCTGTGAAGATTGCGGAACAGGGGCAGACTAGTGTAAAAATTGTCCACATACAGATGGTAGCCTTTCTCCAGGAGTGGGTTTATGAGTTCCCAAACGACTTTCCAATTCGATCCAATGTATTCTGGGCAATTAGGGGGATGTAGCTGGGTGTCCTTCCCTTCGTATACCATGAAGGCATAGGTATACCCTGTAGCTCGGTCATACAATTTATACATTTTCACCCCATAGCAGGCACTTTTGGTGGGAATAAATTGTTTTATGCCCAATCTGCCACTAAATTTGCCAAGGGACTCATCCACACATATGTGTTGGTCTGGGGTAAATAACTGGGGGAAGATATCAGAAAAATATTTTAGTAGTGGGTGAATTTTATAAAGCTTGTCAAAATTTGGGTCATTTCGGGGAGGGCACTGGGTATTGTCATTGTAGTGTAGGAATCTCATAATCATGAGATATCTGGTCCTGGGCATTACAGAGGAAAAGATGGGCATGTGGTGGATGGGGAGGGTAGACCAATAGGAACGTAATACATTTTTTTTGGTTAGTCCCATACAGAATGTGAGGCCCAAAAAAATGTTAAACTCCTCCACTGTTAGGGCTCTCCATTCTTAGGGACTAGCATAATAGGACGTTGGGTTACTTGCTATGAATTGTTGGGCATATAGATTGCACTGGGCCACAATCGATGCAAGCATGTCCTCAGTAAAAATAAGATTGAAAAAATCTATTGGTGAAAAATTTTCTGTGTCCACCTGGACTCCTGGCTGGGCGGTGAAAGGGGGAATGATAGCTTCTCCTGAATTAGGAGGAAGCCATAAGGGGTTCTCAAGGGAGTAGGGAAGGCTGGCATGGGACCTAACCCTTTGGGACTGAGGTGACACCCCACTGGTACGTGGCCTTTGCCGAGGTACTGCAGTACTGGTGGATGGCACTGCGGTGCTGGTGGATAGCATTGCGGTGATGGTGGATGGCATTGTGGTGATGGTGGATGGCATTGCTGTGCTGGTGGATGGCTGTCAGTGTACCACTGCTTAGGACAGGCTCGTAGTCCATGTCAGACTTAGAATCTGAATAGGAATCCGAAGCGGAGAGCTCCCCGTTGCTGTCGTCGGCCGCAAGAATATTGTATGCCTCCTCGGCTGAAAATAATCTTTGTGACATAGTGATGAAAAATGGCACTGATATGTGGCACTGATGACACGTGACACTGGCAGATTGCACTTGTGATAGATGGCACTGATACGTGGCACTGATGACACGTGACACTGATGTGGTAGGTGACACTGGTGACACTGATGACAGATGGCACTGACGACAGATGGCACTGACAGATGGCACTGATACGTGGCACTGATACGTGGCACTGATGTGGCAGGTGACACTGACAGGTGGCACTGATGTGGCAGGTGACACTGACAGGTGGCACTGATGTGGCAGGTGACACTGACAGATGGCACTGACGACAGATGGCACTGACAGATGGCACTGATGACAGATGGCACTGACAGATGGCACTGATAACAGATGGCACTGTGACAGCAACAGTAATGAGCACTGTGGCACTGATGTGGCACTGTATGAGCACTGTATGGGCACTGTTGGGCTCTGATTTGTGTTTCAACTAAACTTTGGCACTCACGATTTATCACAGGTCGCTCTCCCTCCTCACACACGGTCTCTGTGTGAGGAGAGAAAGCCGGCAATGAGAGATGATCTCATATGTTTACATTTGAGATCATCTCTTATTGGAAGCTCCGATCGCACTGTAAACGGCCGCTGTGATTGGCCATTTACGGCGATCTGTGACTGGCTGTGTCCAAGGGACACGGCCAGCACGGAATTTCCCCGATGCGCGCTCGCGGGAGCGCGCATCGCGGAAGTAAACAGGAGGACGTCCACGGACGGCCTCCCGGCAATTGGAGTCTGCGCTGTAGCCGTCTTTCGGCTATAGCGCGGATGCCTAGTGGTTAATTAATGACGCACTTTCTCAGCCTCCTCCAAATCTCCAAATTCCTTTTTTTGCTGCGGTGTTTATGTTTGTTCTCCATGGTCCCACCCTCTCTTGCTCGCTTCTGAGATGATCTAGGGACTATGGAATTTGGAGGGTGCATAGAGTAGTGTACATGACTACAACTAACACACCGGTTCACACCATGAATCGTACAGGAATACGCTGTGCGTTCATATGCAATTCACATGCAATCCGGGTGCGGTGCAATTTCAGCTCATTAATTTGAATGGGCTGAAATTGCGCCAGACTGCACCAAAAGTAGTGCATGCACAACTTTAAAAAAGCGCACAGTACCCAGATCTCATGATACTACTATACCATGCGATCAGGTGCAGACAAATGTAGTGCGTTTGCGACCTGCGTTTGGGGCGTCGTTAAGGTTATATTGGATGTAATTGATGATCCATGGTGTATTTTATGCATTAAGATAAAGGCCTTCTGTGTGCAGCAGCCCCAATCAGCTCCTCTGGTACTTACCTGAGCTCCATCTCTGTCCAGCGATGTCCACGAGTGTCTCGGCCCTCCGGGACTCTCCCTCCTGATTGGCTGAGACACAGCAGCAGCGCTATTGGCTCCCATTGCTGTCAATCAAAGTCAGTTAGCCAATCGGGAAAGAGAGGGGTGGGGCCAAACTGCAGCTCTGTGTCTGAATGGACACAGGGAGCTGCAGCTTGGCTCGGGGTGCCCCCATAGCAAGCTGCTTGCTGTGGGGGCACTCAACAGGAGGGAGGGGCCAGGAGCACCAAAGAGGAACCCGAGAAGAGGATCTGGGCTGCTCTGTGCAAATCCACTGCAACAGAGGCGGTAAGTATAACATGTTTGTTAATTTTATTTTAAAAAATAACGAGACTTTACAATCACTTTAAGGTAAAATTGACACCTGCTGCAATGCGTTTTGAACACGGTGCAGGAAACAGGCATGGAACACAGGTTTGCCTAACAGCATTCTGGTTTGAATGGGGCCCTAAGAAATTATTTCATGAAAAGTAAATTTCAAGGCCGTTAAAGTGGAACTTCACTCTCCCAATTAACATTGATTATTTTTTTTCACAAGAAAACAACATTGATTATTTTTAATCCTCATGCTGCTAGCATTAGTAAATAGATAGTAAATTATATCATATTTACTTGTTCTCTCTCTTTTTTTTTTTTATATTTCTTCAGTTACTTTCTGTTTTCTTGCCTAGGCAAATTGTGTCATACGTCTCAGGAGTCTTCAGGAAGGGAGAAGACGAGGAGGGGTTTTCTCAGTTAAGCACACTCTCCTGCAAGCATGCTTGATCTAAGGGAAGATGGATTCCAGGAAGTAAATGCTACATGAATCATTTGTCCTTATCCAAGATGACCACGGCTAGAAATTTGATTTTTCAACAAACTAAACAATAGAGACATTGATGGATGAGGGAGTTTTCTTTGAATTTTAAAAAAATGTTTTGGAGGAGACCTTCCATGACACTTGGAGACCTTGGCAACACTTTGTGTTCACTGATGCCTATCTTCAGGAGGTCTCGCAACCTGGCTGATCCCCTGGACATAGTCCTATCCCCTGGGTGAGAGGTTCTATGTTTCTTTTTTTAACATCTGCTCTTTTCCTTCTGTACGTGGGACGTCTGATCCCCTACCTGTACCTTTCCTGACCGCCTTCTATCCCTTTCTTTCCCCCTACCTCTCTCTTCTACTCCCCTTCCCGTTTACTTGGCTCAGTTCTGGGTGCTGCTTTCTTCCAGATATGTGAATATCCTGTTATACATTAGCTCAGTCTCATTGTCCCCATTCTGGGTCCAGATGGCCAGCGGGAGGCACACTTCCCGGTACAATGTGTCACTTTGTTAAAATATAGTTGCACAGCTTTATGCACACAAGTCTATGTTATTGGTCTCTCTTATCGCTAATCTGCCATACAGGCTTCGTACACTGTGGCCATTTTCATTTTTGACATGTTTTACTTGAGCATTCATATTATGTTCTGTTAGGCCTGTCGGCATGCGTACTTAAAGGGGTTGTAAACCCTCATGTTTTTTCACCTTAAAGGGGTTGTAAAGGTTCATGTTTTTTCACCTTAATGCATCGTATGCATTAAGGTGAAAAAACACCTGTCAATGACCGGCCTCCCAGCCCCCCCCCCCCCCCCCCCCCGTTTTACTTACCTGAACCCTCAAACTTGTCCCATGGGGACGCGTTCTCTCTCTGCCTGGGATTCTCGGCTCTTGATTGGATAGATTGATAGCAGCGCAGCCATTGGCTCCCGCTGCTGTCAATCAAATCCAATGATGCGAGCGCCTGGGGGCGGGCCGAGTCCTGCATTCGGCCTCTATGGACACCGAATGATGGACTCGGGAGCGCGCCCGCAACGAAACCCCCCCAGGAGAGTATTTCTCCGAGGGGGTTATCTGATGTGGGGAGGAGAGCCGCCAGGGGGACCCCAGAAGACCAGGTTCGGGGCAAAAAGAGCTGCACAGTGGAGGTATGACATGTTTGTTATTTAAAAAAAAGAAAACGAACCTTTAGTGTCACTTTAATGCATCCTATGCATTAAGGTGAAAAAACACCTGGCAGTGACCGCCCCCTCTGTTTTACTTACCTGAGCCCCTTAATCTCCTCGGCAGGGACACGCTGTCCCTCTTTCCACGGGGTCCCAGCTCTTGATTGGATAGATTGATAGCATCGCAGTCATTGGCTCCCGCTGCTGTCAATCAAATCCTATGACACAGTTGCCGGAGGGTGGGACCGAGTCCGTGTCTGTGGATGCAAATGCTGGACTCGGGAGCGCGCCCGCAGGGTAACCCCCTTGGGAGAGCGCTCCTCCTAGGGGGTTATCTGATGCGATGAGGAGCCGCGAGAGACGCCGAAGGACCCTAGAAGACCAAGACCGGGCCACTGTGTGCAAAACGAGCTGCACAGTAGAGGTAAGTATGATATGTTTGTTATTTTAAAAAAATTAAAATACGATCCTTTACAATCACTTTGATTGAGAGTTTCCGATTGTTATCTGATTATGCTGCGTTTCTTCATTTTTCTGTTTGTGAATTGCAACTTTTGGAAAATAAAAGAATTACAAAAAGAAAAAACAGTGTTTTGAACTTGTGGTGCTCAGATGCAGTGAAGATCCGCTTGAATGTGTATGGACTATTTTTGGGGAATAAGGATATTGTTTAGTGTCAGTATAACCCTTTCGCTACAAGGGAACATTTTTCCTCCTCCCAGAGATGTACAGTAGATTTCCACATAGCTATGTGACCGATGTACAAAAAGGGGAAAGAGAAGAAGGACAGTTGAGAGCCATGCCTTTGGTCCATGTATCTTTTGTGGAGAGTGTAAGTCCAGTGGCACATTCCTCTCATAGCTGTTCTCTGAAATGAATTGTGCATGCAGCAAAGGCAGAAGGGGAAAAGTCTAAGCGTTTGACGTCACTTTGGAAATGAGGAAACATGCACAGATAGAGCTGCTCACTCCTGTGAGCTGACAGTACAGAAGCCTATTGGTTTGCTTGCTGCCTGCCAGTGGCAACTGACTCCAGCACCTCCCAGCTCCACTGCCTTCAGGAATAAGCTGCTGCTGTTTGCAACACAGTCTTACACTCTATCATACTGCAGCAGATCCAAAACTATACTAGAATTCCTCCAAAACACACAAGCTCTCTGGGATAAAAAAAAAAAGGTGAATGACTTGGGTTGTGATTCCCCCTCCTTTTTCTTTTTTGCCCTTCTCTCTTCTCCTGGATGCTGTTGCTGGACTCCGCAGCACGAGTCTACATGTACAAGCAGCATCGACCAGAGGTTTCAAGGCATTCGGAGGTCACTGAGCTGCAGCTATGGTTAAATGTCTTGTTTAATGGTTGAGGTAGGTAGCACTTTTCTTCATTTTTATTTGTTATGCAAGCTAGGAAAACAATATGTCATTTAAAAAAAAAAAAAAAAACATTTATTTGCCTTTTTTACCACTCTGTTTTTGTTTTGGTGATACAATTATGTTTCCATGGTAACATGTTTCTAGTATTTGCTGTCTTCATCTGTCTTGCACTGGCCTCCCTGACAGCTTTGATTTGTTTATTGGTGATGTTTCTCAAAGGTTCGTCAAACTCCCCAGATGGTAAATAGAATACGCTCCAAATTTACTAGCGCATACATTGGCTGTTATGCTATATATCTTATTTTTACTAGACCTCACTTCTGATGCACACTGTGTACCTGCCAAGTAATGAGCTACAGGCACATATAATAGAAGAGTGGTTTGTCTTGTGCTCTCCTGTACAAAAAAAAAACAAACAATGACTTTATTGGCCAGCGTATTTTATACCGATAACGTCTCTATTTTTATAATCCTTTAAGTGGTCACGTCTGCCTATGACAACAAGCATGCACTGCCCAAGTTATTAGCACTGGCAAAGTGTGGATGAATTATCTGTACATCCCAATGTGTCCTTCTAAAATCATAATTAATATTTACTGCAGGCAGAATTATCACTAGAAAAGTCTTATTCCTGGGCACTAAAATATAAGCAACACACACTTCATTCACAGCCGCATTTTTTCATTCAGCCAATTCAACTTTTTGAAATTGAAAAAAAAAAATAAACAAAAAAAGTTTGTTTTTTCTTAAAGCACACCATTTCACCTTGATATAAAATTTTAGGATAATTTGTTTAGATTCTGAAGTTCAATCTACTCTGTCTGAATTAAAGCAAAATATTCTTTTGGGATTTATTTCCTCTAAACACTGTTTTACCAGCCTGCAAGAGAACCTACTGCTGGTCATATCCATTTGTAAATCTAATAATGAAGCCTTTGTGGCCTTAGCAGAAATGCAGCATTCCTCTTCAAGCGATGCAGAGCTTGTTGGGAGATTGGTGCAGTGTGTGAGTGTACAAGACCCTGCATAGCATGAATGAGTACAACAGGTAGATCGATAGATAGATAGATCGATAGATAGATCGATAGATCGATAGATAGATAGATGGATAGATAGATGGATAGATGGATAGATAGATGGATAGATAGATAGATAGATAGATAGATAGATAGATAGATAGATAGATAGATAGATAGATAGATAGATAGATAGATACATAGATCTGTTTTAAATAGATAGATAGATAGATAGATAGATAGATAGATAGATAGATAGATAGATAGATAGATAGATAGATTAACATTGCTAGATAATTCCTTTTATAACCTGTTTGCATATTAAAACAGCAGCAATGGATGGATAGATAGATAGATAGATAGATAGATAGATAGATAGATAGATAGATAGATAGATAGATAGATAGATAGATAGATAGATAGATAGATAGATAGATAGATAGATAGATAGAGATGGTTAGATAGATAGATAGATAGATAGATAGATAGATAGATAGATAGATAGATAGATAGATAGATAGATAGATAGATAGAGATGGTTAGATAGATAGATAGATAGATAGATAGATAGATAGATAGATAGATAGATAGATAGATAGATAGATAGATAGATAGAGATGGTTAGATAGATAGATAGATAGATAGATAGATAGATAGATAGATAGATAGATAGATAGATAGATAGATAGATAGATCAATTTGTATTACTTAATAAATTCACTTTGTAATTTGTTTGCATGTTGAAACAGCAGGTGGCTATGGATGGATGGATGGATGGATGGATAGACAGATAGTAGATAGATAGTAGATAGATAAATAGATAGATAGATAGATAGATAGATAGATAGATAGATAGAGTAATTGGCGTTGCTAAATAATTAATTTTAAAACTTGTTTGCATGTTGAAACAGCAGCTGGCTATGGATAGGTTGATAGACAGACAGTGGATGAATAGCCCCATTAGATAGATAGATACATAGATAGATACATAGATGGATGGCTGGATATATAATGGATGTTTGGCTAGATAGATAGATAGATAGATAGATAGATAGATAGATAGATAGATAGATAGATAGATAGAGTAATTAGCATTGCTAGATAATTCATTGTATAACTTGTTTGCACGGTGAAACAGCAGCTGGCTATGGATGGAGTGGATAGTTAGACAGCTAGTAAATTGATAGCTAGATAGATACTGTAGATAGATAGATAGATAGATAGATAGATAGATAGATAGATAGATAGATAGATAGAGTAATTGGCATTGCTAGATAATTCATTTTAGAGCTTGTTTGCACGTTGAAACAGCAGCTGGCCTTAATGTTTTGTCTTTCCCCGTACTGTAAATATTCTATGAATCATGACATCACTTACTGCATCGGTTCTCTCTGTCTTTTAAGATATACATTTAATAAAAAGCCATCTCTTGATGATCATAGAAGCAGAACATTTCCAGGAGCATACCTAGGTAAACAACCTTTACAGTTCTATTTGGAAGAGGCCTGCTGTTCAGCTACATAATAAGATAATTACTTACTATGGCTTTGTAGAAGTGAAAAAGTATATCTATATAATAACACAGCCTTAAATTTTAGGTAAATTATATATTTTTATAATGATATTTAACAAAAGAAACAGGTAAATTAATGATATGCTTATATTTTGAAATAATAGTAATTATTTTATATTTGAAAAAAAAAAAAATAGGATGACGGCGCTTATACCCTCAGAATGTATAAATCTATGTATGCTGGATAGCTTGGCAGCCTAAAAGTTTGCCCAATGGTTGGCTTGGACGGAAGGTGTTGCTTTGAAATGTACTGCAGTCTCCCAAGCAGCCCTGGAGTTCAGGACTACATATATTATCAGGGAAAAATGCAGAGGATGTGGTATGTGCTGTGAATGGACAATTGCTATTCTGCAGTGCCTGCTTGGAAAACAGGGACTTTGTGTGTTGCTTATACAGTACGCGACTGGGACATTTCCTTGGCTTTAAATTGTGGGCTCTCTCACTGAGCACATAATAAACTCTTTAATATCAGACTCCAGATGACCTTAGCCTGGCGTTTTTATTAATCTCGTGCAAAGGCGCCGCATTCTAGTATGACACCCTCATTGTGTGAATATCCGGTGTTTGGGGTTGTCAGACACTCCTAATTTGTAAAGTTTTGAATAATAATGAGAGATGGTGGATTTGACATATTGGACACTGGCTATACCCTGGAACAGTGAAATTTGTAAATCCAACTATTAATAGTAAAATTGTGTTATTGGATTAAATTTAGTCCATATGTGTTTTTTTTTTCTTTACAGTATTGAAGTAAAGCAAAATGTTTTTTTTCTCTGCTGTGTGCTTTGTTAATGATGATGTGACTGTGGCACTCCACCACCATCAAAGGCTACTCCAGTTGTAACCACAGCACCACTACGTTTCCTGAAGCCGTTTATATAAATGACTGGCTCATAGCAATATATAGGTTTTTATGCATTACCATGCTCACTCTGAAATCTGTAAACCATTCATTGAGTGTACAGGCAGTCTGTGATCATTGTACAGTTTCTGCACATTTATTCAGATACTTTAGGAAGAACAACGTTGTGTAGCTGTGAAATCAGAAAAATGTGCATTGAGATACAGTGCTTCAATTTTCCTATACATACGGAGGTTTATTTAAAGCTGAACTCCAGGGAAAGGAAAAATGATCTCTTGCACTGGCACTGCCCCTGCCTGCGTTTAGACACGTTTTTAATGCAATTGTAGTGTTTTTGTAATGCATTCCAGTGATTTTAAACATGTTTGAGGTCAGTCACTTTACTGGGTATATGTAAGGGTTTACAACCACTTTAACCCGTTTTTTTATCAGTACTTTTCCTTATTTTGGTTTTTCAAAGCAACAAATAGAATAATAAAGATAAAGGTTTAGTACAGTAAAACACTTTTTGTAATTAAATAATACATTTTTATAGAAGTCTTGCATCATGCCATTGGGGGAACAACTGATGAAGAAAAAGGGACAGAGTAATTTGGTTCCAAAAAGACTGTCAGTCAACCCAAATGAAGGACAGTTGGGAGGTATGCACCAACAATACTCATCTTTCCGGTGCACTTGTTCTCCCTCTCCTCCTGGGTATAGTTTTTCATGCACTTTTCTGACTCAGACTGCTAAACTATCTGCCCTCTAATTAGTTGGTTCCGCAGTCAGAAGGCGGGGACATGCCAGCACACAAGGGATGTCTGCTCACCCAGAGGAAATGGACTAGAGCACAGCAGACCCTTCCTGAGAGCACCCTGCATTATAAAACATGTAAAAATAATGTAACAACATAATATAATAATATACCACTGAAAATTAAAGATGAAATGATGATAGAGTCCTTTTTACTACAGCAAAGAGGAAAAATTGTATGAGGCTTGTCTGTTAAAAGACTACTTAATCCAAAATCCAAAGTTACAGTATGTTACAGAGCTTCTAATAACAATCAGAACTACATCTGCACAATAATTGTAACTTTACAGAACTTAGGCTACTTTCACACTGGGGCGGGGGGGCATTAGCGGTAAAGCGCCACTAATTTTAGCGGCCCTTTACCGCTGTTAAAGCTAGTGGGGTGCTTTTAACCTCCGCTAGCGGTCAAATAAAGGGTTAAAAGCGCCCGCAAAGCGCCACTGTCGAAGCACTTTGCAGGCACTTCGGCAGCAGTGCCCATTGATTTCATGGGCAGGGGTGGTGGAGGAGCTGTGTATACACCGCTTACCCACCGCCCGAAGGATGCTACTTGCAGGGCTTTCTTTCCTGTCCTGCAAGCGCACCACCCCATTGTGAAAGCACTCAGGCTTTCACACTGGTGTCAATTGAGATGCGCTTTTCAGGCGCTTTACAGGCGCTATTTTTAGCACAAAAACACCTAATAAAGTGCCACTGTGTGAAAAGTGTCTTAGAGCAATTCTTTAAGATGTTTCTCAGGAGAAGGATTCATCATCATTGACTGCGAGCATTTCTGAACAATCTCAGAGTGAGCCTGTCCAAGGACTAGCTGAGCTTCCTCTCATTAACATACAATGCAAAAGGCCAGAGTTTAAATATTTATTTCTTTGTTAAGCCCCACACACACAAGCCGAATGCTGGGTGACATTGGCCGGTTCAATAGAAATTGGCCGTCATTTGGCCCTTGTGTAAGGCAGCCGGACTGACAAAAGCCAGACGTTTGGCCGGCTTCTGTCGGACGAGCATGGTGGAAAACCGGCAGCCGACTGGTTCCCAATCAGCGCTCTTAGCCAATGGCTGATTGGAGTGTTCTGGTGGGGCCGTCCCCCTGTCAGAACACAACAGCTCAGTGGGGGAGATTGCTGTACTAAGCTGACAGGTTTTTTTTTTGAACGGAAAAAACTCATAGTGTATACCAGGCTTAAGGACAGATAGTGTTCAAATCTAATTTACAACGGATAATGAGATCAGCCAGCACAGTTTAGACAGGGTTAACCATGGCAAACACAGCTTCCCAGCCCCCTCAAAAGAGAAAACTGAAGATACAAAGAGTAACCAAAATAGGAGCTTCAGTGCTGGATTTTCTTAACGCTGAACCAAATCTTCCAATCATTTACATCCAAGTAAGCTGCCTTCTTATACAACGTACACACGGTCGAACTTTTCGACCGGACTGGTCCGACGGACTTTCTGACGGACTTTTGACAAATTCCCTCTGATTTTTTACGAACGAACTTGCCTACACATGACCGGACTACGGACAGACTTGCCTACACACGACCGGACTTTCCGGCAGACTATGTCCTCCGGTCTTCCCGACGGAGTTACGACAGACTTTCCGAATGAACGGACTTGCCCACACACGAACAAGTACGTTCATTTTGAACGTGACTCGGGTACGACGGGACTAGAAAAGGAAGTCAATCTCGACGCTTTTATTGGCGAGATTGACACCTTGCAAGCCTTGTCGCAGGGCATACCAGGCCCTTAGGTCTGGTATGGATTTTAAGGGGAACCCCCTACGCCAAAAAAAGGCGTGGGGTCCCCCCAAAATCCATACCAGACCCCTATCCGAGCACACAGCCCAGCCGGTCAGGAAAGGGGGTGGGGACGAGCGAGCACCCCCCCTCCTGAACTGTACCAGGCCGCATGCCCTCAACATGGGGGGGTGGGTGCTTTGGGGAGAGGGCACCCTGCGGCCCCCCCACCCCAAAGCACCTTGTCCCCATGTTGATGAGGACAAGGGCCCCTTCCGACAATCCTGGCGGTTTGTCGGGGTCTGCAGGCGGGGGGCTTATCGGAATCCGGGAGCCCCCTTTAACAAGGGGGCCACCAGATCCCAGCCCCCCACCCTAGGGAAAAAGTGTCAATAAAAAAACACACTAGACAGGTTTTTAAAGTAATTTATTAGACAGCTCCGGGGGGTCTTCTTCTGACTTTGCTGCTCTCTCCGGCCTCTTCTCCCAATGTCCGGTTCTTCTCCCGCTCTCCGGCCTCTTCTCCCAGTGCTCATAGTGTCCCCAATCACCAATGCACCAGTCGCCAAGTTTTCCTGATCACCGTCACACCAGTCCCAGTGTCACCAGACCAATGTATGGCAGCAACAGTGGTTCCTTATCACCGCCACACAAGTCTCTTTGTACCCAGACCTGGTGTAAGCCAGCAAAAGTGTCCTTATTCACAGCCACCCCATTCTCAGTGTCACCAGAGCAGTGTAAGCCAGCAACAGTATACCTGATTGATGCCACAATAGTCGTCAGTGTCGCCAGACCAGTGTAAGCCAGCAACAGTGTTCTTGATCACTCCCACACAAGTCACAGTGGCACCAGACCAGTGTAAGCCAGCAAAAGGGTTCCTGATCACCACTATACCAGTTCCAGTGTCACTGGTGACCAGTGCAGCCAGCAACAGTGTTCTTGATTGCCTTCACACCTATCTCAGTTTTACCAGACCAGTGCAGCCAACAACAGTGTTCCTGTTCACTGCCACACTGGTTCATTGTTGCCTCTGCCTGCACTGACTCTGGCCTGTTTATTGACCACATTTCTGCCTGCTGTCTGGACCAGTCAGTTGACTGTTTGCTGACCATGTCTCTGCCTTCTGCCTGAACTGACTTATCTGCACGTCCCACTGACTAAGTTTTTGTGAGACACCAGTCCCAGCCATCCCCTGCAGACAACTGCACTCCTGGAACCAAAAACTCTTTTGTTTTTCTTTTTCTCAGCCTCCCATACTTCCTGGCCAGTGAGCATGGCATCACTGGGGGCCGCCGCATACAGCCTAGGCTTCCTTTGCTTAAAGGAACTGCTACAGATGATGCTACACTAATCTATATTCCCTGACCACTCATACAGAGGAAATCATTACAGTACACTGAGACAAAAAAGGGGGGGGGGGCGTACTTAGTGGGACTTTATATGAAACGTATGTGAATATGTCTCCATCCGTGATTCAGTAGAAACAAAAGAGAACTAAAGTGGGACTTTATATGAGGTATGTGCGGCAGCAGAAACGTAGTCAGTCAATGTAAAAAACTGGTTGATTGATTTGTGTGATACACAAGATGCAATGTCTGATACGTAATTAGTCCAAATCACAAATATAGTATCTCCATAGTAAGTAATACTAAGTATGCTCATGCTGTGTCTAAAAAATATTGTGTTAATTTGACAATGTTCTGTAAAAAAAACAAAAAAAACATTTTCCCACTTTTTCCAAAAAACTTGTGGCAAAAAAAAATTAAGGTCTTCAAAAGACTCACCATGCCTCTTAAAAACCACCTTGGGGTGTTTACTCTCCAAAATGTGGTGATATTGTGGCTGCTTCTACTATCCCAGTGCTCCAGGGCCTCTAAAAATGTGAAATGTAGTCAGGAAATTAGATGTGTAATTTATGTCCCTAGAAAGCCTGAAGTTACGCCTTGGATTTTGAGACTCTCTATGTGGTTAGGCTGTAAAGTCTCATACATGTGGTAGCTCCAGTAGCAGAATGTGTTTTGGGGTCTAATTCTAAGTATGCCTATGTTGTGTGTTAGAAATATCTTATTAATTGAAAACTTTGTGTAAAGAAATACATTTTCATTTTGCATTTTCCAAAAACTTGTGGCAAAAAAATGAAGTCTTCAAAAGACTCACCATGCCTATCTTGGGGTGTTTGCTTTCGAAATGTGGTCATTTTGTGGATGTTTCCACTGTCCTGGTGCTCCAGGGCCTCCAAAATTGTAGTAGCTAGTCAAGAAATTAGGCACCATGGTAAATTCACTTGGGACATACTGGTACATCGTGCAGTGGCATGTTGCCTTGTAACTCCAAAGGGGGAAGCACTGGTAGGCCAACTGACCACACCAGCATGGATCTTCTTCTGTACTTGGCATGGACAGTTTACAATAACAAGGAAAGGGACTGACTGGGTCACCAGATATTTCTAAGTAAAAAAAGGAAATACAACTAGGACAGCTTTGAATTAAATATACCTAGTTGAAAAAACAGACACATTTTAAAAAAATTTTTTTTTAGGGTAACATACACTTTTAGGATAAAGCATGTGGAAATGTGCATGTATTGCAGAGATATACTGCATATGTATTTTTTTTTTTTTTTTTTTACCCTGACATATACGATTTAAGCTCAAGCAAGCACATTAAAGCAGAGCCTAATCCAAAAGGGGAAGTTCTGCTTTAAGGCCTCACCCCCTGCTCCTTATTAACAAATTTCACTTTTTTTTTTTGAGGGGGGGGGCGAATGAAAGGGTTGCCCTGGTCTTGTGTGGTACAGAAATATGGGAAATTCCCCTAAATGGACTTTAAAGGCACTCAATTGATGTTGTATAATAAAGAATATATAGCAAGGTATACAAAAATATATAAAACAATACATACATTTTATTTGTAGAAATGCAATAAAAACATTTGTAACGAGACATTGATTAATCTATACAGTGCATATAACATGTCATAAAGAAAGATATATGTAACAAAACCTCCTCACACCCTACGCGTTTCGGTCTGCATACATAGTCCTTCTTCAGGGATGTAGAGAATTAGAAGGGGTTCAAATATGTTTGGTTGGTAGAGAGGTTTAACAATGTTTCGTTGATTCACATAAAAGCTTGCAATTAGAGTAGCACCAAATAATTGAAATGGTGGAAAGGCTGTCTTGGGATAAACAACGGATCATCAGAATGGTATATGCAAAAAGGAGGATAGGTCTGTATCTTTAAGAGGGGAATCCCTCCTGTACTCCACAGCAGCAGTACGGCCGAAGGAATATACTGAGGCAAAAGGGGATCCCTTTATGGGAGCAGAGTAAAAAACAGACCATCCACACGACCCAAGTCCAGCGAAATGATGCCTGGTCTTGTGTGGTACGGGGTTGTATATGACCAAGAATACAAATGTAGCACTGCCCCCTCGGGGTTTGCTAGATTATGCATGTTCTCTTATGCCGCCATGACCCTGTGAACTCTCCAGCCCCTCTGACACTCTAGCTTCAGACATGTTGTGTATACCCTTTAACCACTTGACAACTGGGCACCTAAACCCCCCTCCTGCCCAGACCAATTTTCAGCTTTCAGCGCTCTCACACTTTGAATGACAATTACTCAGTCATGTAATACTGTACCCAAATGAATTTTTTGTCCTTTTTTTCATACAAATAGAGCTTTCTTTTGGTGGTATTTGATCACCTCTGGGTTTTTTATTTTTTGTGCTATAAATGAAAAAAGACCGAAAATTTTGAAAAAAAACGCATTTTTCTTAGTTTCTGTGATAAAATGTTGCAAATTATTAATTTTTATTCATAAATTTTGGCCACAATTTATACTGCTACATATCTTTGGTAAAAAATAACCCAAATTAGTAGATATTATTTGGTCTTTGTGAAAGTTATAGAGTCTACAAGCTGTGGTGCAAATCATAAAAAATTGATCACACCTGATGCACTGACAGCCATCTCATTTCTTGCGACCTGAACAAGTCAGGAAAGTACAAATACCCCCCAAATGACCCCTTTTTTGAAAGTAGACATTCCAAGGTATTTAGTAAGATGCATGGTGAGCTTTTTGATGTTGTCATTTTTTCCAACAATTCTTAGCAAAATGAATATTTTTTTTTACCCACAAAATTATCATTGTAATAGGTTATTTCTCTCACATGGCTTGTGTATACCACAAATGACACCCCAAAATACATTCTGCTACTCCTCTTGAGTATTATGATACCACATGTGTGGGACTTTTTCACAGCCTAGCCACACAGAGAGGCCCAACATGCAGGGAGCACCATCAGGTGTTCTGGGAGCATAAATTACACATCTAACTTGTTGACTATCTATTACACTTTTGAAGGCCCTGGAGCACCAGGACAATGACACGTGACACTGACGTGGCACTGATGACAGATGGCACTGATACCTGGCACTGATGACACTGATGTGGCACTGATGACAGATGGCACTAATACGTGGCACTGATGACACGTGACACTGATGACAGATGGCACTAATATGTGGTACTGATGACACGTGGCACTGATGATAGATGGCACTAATACGTGGCACTGATGACACGTGGCACTGATGACAGATGGCACTAATACGTGGCACTGATGACAGTTGGCACTAATATGTGGCACTGATGACAGATGACACTAATACGTGGCACTGATGACACATGACACTGATGACAGATGGCACTGATATGTGACACTGATGACACGTGACACTGATGACACTAATACGTGGCACTGGGGACAGATGGCACTGACAGGTGGCACTGGGGACAGATGGCAGTGGGGACAGATGGCAGTGACAGATGGCAGTGGGGACAGATTGCAGTGGGGACAGATGGCAGTGGGGACAGATGGCACTGACAGATGGCAGTGGGGACAGATGGCAGTGACAGATGGCAGTGACAGATGGCAGTGGGGACAGATGGCAGTGGGGACAGATGACAGTGGGGACAGATGGCACTGACATGTACTGTGTTCACTTTTTTTTCCGTTTTTTTTCTGACACGCTGCAGCCATTAGCTCTCCCTCCTCACACGCTGTCTGTTTGAGGAGGGAGAGACGGCGATGAGAGATGATTTCATAGGTTTACATATGAGATCATCTCGCATTGGAAGCTCTGATCGCGCTGTAAACGGCCGCTATGATTGCCCATTTACAGCGATCTGTGACTGGCTGTGTCTCCTTTGATCCATTGGAGAAGAACAGCCAAAATAGCTTTGGCCATACGTCTCCTTTAAAATCTAAAATATATAAACTAAGGTGGTGACACGAACTTTATGGAAGGAGACGACCAACCCGCATCCCTTTGTACATATGCAGTAGAAGGTTTTTCCTCTTAAGTGGGATTTTAAAGGGCGGAGGTCTCAAAAAAGTATAACAGAAAATATAAGAAGTTATCAAAATTTTATTATATCAAAGATTTAAAAGTATGACATATGCTAAGTTGAGAACAATGAATAAAAGCAAAAATGGATGCCAAAATTTACAAATAATGGAAATACAACCAGGATAAACACGACAGGTCGACAGAGCTACACAAAACCCCACAGAGGCTGTATCAGCAAGGAGCCAATTTGACAGTGCAGGCCCAACGCGTTTAGAAGTTTTTTGTAAGGATTGCGACCTCTTCTTCAGGGGCTGGAGGTAAGGTGTATATCTGTCTGAGGAACATTATTGTAGAAAAGAGACAGAGAAACACACAATGAAAACTGTTATATATCAAAAATAATACATATATACAATTATTTACATGGTAAGGCTATGGTGTAGTAGCAAAGAAATGTTCTAACCATGCTATTGCAGGATCAATATCATATGGCATCCACTTTAGCCGAGGGGAAGGGAGAGAATGGTTAGCCACCGGGGACCAGACCCGAATGTCAGCGCCGCTGCCGCAAAACCAAGACCGCCAGCAGATCAAGACCAGACACAAAGGGCGTCACGTCCGTCAGCTGAGTTGTACGTTCTCTTTATCAGCTAAAGACCAAAAAAGGGAGGGGAGGGTTTATGTATGTGGGACAAAATAGTCCCAGAAAAATGCTCTGGTATTTTAATAGATAGAGGATACCCCCTAATAAGTTTGAAAAGGGGGGCTCTAATAAGTATTGGGTTATACATACCTATTATCGCATGAAGACTAAGGTTGTCTATGTGCTGACTCCTCGAGCGGATATACAGCAACTGACAACACCCCAGATATAGGGGCTGTGGGAGGTACTCTGAGTTGACAACAGGAGAAAAAGAAAGAGAAAAAGGAAAAAGAATAGTATGATAAAAAAGTGTTGCTCAAATAAGTATTTTTCTCCTGTAAACAAACATCCATAGGGGTCCTATAAACATACCTATTGGTGCATAATGGAGAGTTGATCCCTGTGCTGATTCGCAAAAAAGTGTTCTCTAACGTGGCTGATAGATCTTAGATACCACACTCCAGGAGAAAATAGCAAAAGAGCACCTATGTTCAGCAGCTACAATGATACAGAAAGGAACATATGTCCCAATAATAGATAGAGGCTCTTAGATATATCAAGGAGCATAAGTTATAGTAGTATCTTACAGCTCCATAAGCAGTACTGATGCTCAGTCTGTATGTGCATACTGCAGCTCCATAGGCTATTCCAAGTAAAGCTTAATTATAAGTGTAGAGAAGAAGATTGTATTCTTTACCTTGAGCATGTCATAGCAGCTGCACCATCAGTTTTGTATCCTCCCAGGGTATGAGCTGACAATCTTGTGTGTGATTTAAGTAGTGCTCCTGATTAGGAGCACATATGGAACAGCTGACTCCACTGGGAGCAGCGTCATCGCTGACAGGAGGAGCCGCCCTCCGAATCCCCGGCGCGCAGACCAGCCCCCCCGCCCCACACACGGGTCCAATCCAGGAGCGGAATACGTCACATCCTGGAAGGGAAACAGGACCCGTGCTAGGAGGGGACTGATGTCTGCGTCGGGCACCCGCGGCGCGCAGATGGCCATGACAACAGGATAAACATATCCCGGTCATCGGCGATCATGTATAGAGAGGCCGAGCATTAAGTGACTAAGAGTGGCAGCTTCGGCCCCCGTGCGCCGAGTGCCAGATCCGAGCGCCGACAGACGAGGTCCCCTACGCCGCAGCGCTCCCAGATCTGCATCCCCGATGGCACACACACCCCCCCAGCCCCCAGGACAAAGCAGAGTACCGCCATATTAACCCATGGATCGCCACACAGAAAGGACAATAAGGAGAAAGGGTCAATACAAGCATAACATATGGCTGGAAGCATGTACTGCAGAGGGAAAGAGGGGAGAGAGATTTTAATCTAAAATATATAGTAAAAGCAGCAAACTCACATTTAGTTGTGCCATTCCTAGCACTGAACAAGTAGTATAGGTCCAATTGTTGATTGTAATCTAGTTTCATATAGTGTGTGGAAGGTCACAGGGAGGTTATTGCTTCTGACAAAGTAGGGCTTATGCAACACGTTGGACAGAGTTGAGTCCTTGCGATGTCATCATGCACTGGAGGTTGCATGCGCAACAGCTATTAAAGTACTGAAAACTAATACTCATCTACCAGCAGTTAAAAAAATATAATTGCTATAGAAATGCAAAGAATAATATGTACAGAGTTGGACTTTAAGGCCGCATGCACATTTGAGCTAAAAAAATGCCTGTTTTATAGGCTTTTGACTTTTTTTCTGCCTCTAAACGCTCCTCCATGTTGACCTTTGTGTCCATGCACATGCTCACTTGGTCTCTTCTGTCATAAAGGCTTCCTCCTGCTTGTCAGCTGTCTTTGACACTAAGCCATTCATGCACAGCTCAGCGTACATTTATGACCCCAGATCTGTGTCACAGTGATGGGGACTCATGTTTGCATGCGCTAGAGTGACACCATTATGGTCCAGCCATTCAAGTGGCCAAAGGCACGGAACTCGGAAGGAAAACTGGGAGAAGACAGAAGCGCCTGAAGTCCACTGGAATCAAACTACAGTGCTGGAAGGCTTCTTTGGCAGATAAGTCTGGCATAATGTGTTAATATGCCATACATACCATCCCTAACTCTTATCATCATGAAATGTTTTGAGAGGCTCCTATTATCACATCCTAAGGCAAGCATTCCTGTTGATCTGGATAAGTATCAGTTTGCCTATCGGGCAAATAGATGCACAGATGATGCAATTTCTATTGCATTGCATGCTGCTTTGACACATCTTGAGCACTCAAACACGTATGTTAGGATGTTATTCATTGATTTTAGCTCTGCATTTAACACAGTAGTCCCTGACAAATTAGTGAAAAAGTTAAAAGCTTTGGGCCTATGTCCATTGCTGCACTCATGGATTATGGATTTTCTAACAAACAGGCCACAAATGGTGAGAATAGGAGATCAGATGTCTAACACTATTATTTTGAATACTGGGGTACCACAGGGATGTGTGTTAAGTCTGGCCCTGTTTACATTGTTCACGCACGACTGTACTCCCATACATGTATCTAACACTATAGTGAAGTTTGCTGATGACACCACCTTAGTGGGACTAATGCAAGATAATGATGAGACAGCTTATAGGCAGGAAATTCAAAATTTGGTTGAGTGGTGTAGAGAAAATGATTTAATACTCAATATGACAAAAACTAAAGAAATAATAGTGGATTATAGGAGATCAAGAAAGATCAATCATTGCCCGGATTATATAGGTGGTGAGGAGGTGGAAAGAGTGGACACTATAACATTTTTGAGAGTGCATATTACGAGGGAGTTGTCATGGTCTCAAAATACTTTTTTTTTTTTAGTGAAAAAAGCACAGACTGTTTTTTCTTCGGAGACTGAAGCAGGCTGGATTGCCCTTAAGGCTTCTGGTCAATTTCTATCATTGTACCATTGAGACTATTCTTCTCCACTGTGCTGTAGTGTGGTATGTCAGCTGCAGGGCGGAGGATAAGAAGTACCGTACCTGTTTCGTGTGGTGAAAACAGCACAGCGGATCATAGGAACAGAGCTACCGAATTTGGACACAGCATATGCCAACCGATTAAAAGTGGGCAAAAGCTATTAGTATTGATGCAACCCACCCAGGTTACAGTGTGCTTGTCCCATTGCCATCAGGGAAAAGATATAGGGAAAAGATATAAAACACTTAAAACGCACACTAATTGCTTAAAGCATAGTTTTTTCCCTAGGGCCGTATTGTCCATAATCCCATCAGGTACAGTGTTTTAGGAATGTTATGTGGAATCCTAATGCCGCGTACACACGAGCGGACTTTCCGGCAGAAAAGGTCTGATGGAACGAATCCGTCGGACATTCCGATCGTGTGTGGGCTTCATCAGACCTTTTCTGTCGAAAAATCTGACGGACCTTAGAAATAGAACATGTTTCAAATCTTTCTGATGGACTCGATTCCAATCGAAAAAAACGTTTGTCTGTATGCTAGTCCGACGGACCAAAAACGACGCAGGCTACTATTGGCTACTAGCTATTGAACTTCCTTTTATAGTCCGGTCGTACGTCATCGCATTCGAAACAATCAGACTTTGGTGGGATCATGGGTAGGCAAGTCCGTTTCGTCGGAACTCCGTCAGAACTCCGTTTAAAAGTCCTTCGGAGTTCAGTCCGACAAGGAGTCTGCTCGTGTGTACACGGCATAATATTCTTTTATTTATTTATTTTTAAAAAACATTTTATAATTTGATATATTTAAATAGATATGTGGGCATGTGCTAGGAGTATGTATGTGTGATTTTTTTGAGAAGTGTTTTATTGCTGCTGTAAAGAGTACCCGGAAAAATTTTGTTGTATGTATACAATGACAATAAAGTATCTATCTATCTATCTATCTATCTATCTATCTATCTATCTATCTATCTATCTATCTATCTATCTATCTATCTATCTATCTATCTATCATACTAGCACATTATGGCATAACCCACCTGGGGGGCACTAAAAAAAAAAAATATAGCAGACTTTAATACCGCTTTAACTGCAGTAGAAAAAGCTATAGTACAGCTTCTATGAATACAGGAGGGAAGCAGAAAGGGTGGGCATAGTCGACACTCTTGATGAGTCCCCATGGCTCCATCAACTCGAACTACACCAGTAGATTACGAGGGTGGGGGGTAGGTATTGGATTGGAGGACAGCCAGCAGCACAATGGACATGTTGAATTAATTATAATTATTAATTATTAATTATTAATTATAATTAATTATATGTCCCTTGTGCTGTTTTTTTACATTATGTTACTAAACCTAGGCTTTAATTCAGGGGTCTTCAAACTGCGGCCCTCCAGGTGTTCAGGAACTACAATTCCCATCATGCCTAGTCATGTCTGTGAATGTCAGAGTTTTACAATGCCTCATGGGATGTGTAGTTCTGGGGGGGGGGGTCCCTTAGTCTGCCTGTAAAGTAGCGCATCTTTCCCATGATCATACAGTCCCACAGCAAAATGACATTTCTAAAGGAAAAAATGTCATTTAAAATTGCTTGCGGCTGTAATGTATTGCTGGATCTTGGCAATATACATAAAGAATCATTGAAAAAAATGGAGTGGGTTCCCCTTATTAGTCCATTACCAGGCCCTTCCCGTGGCGTTCCCCTTAAAATCCATGCCAGACCCCCCAAAATCCATACCAGGATCTGGTATGGATTTTGGGAGGACCCAACGCCATTTTAAAAAAAATTTTGGCGTGATGTTCCCCTTAAAATCCATACCAGACCATTTTTTTTTAAAGTTTGGCGCAGGGTTCCCATTAACCACTTCAATACACTATATTATATATACTATACTGCCTGAATATAGATTGTACACTGAATATCTAATCTCCACTAAATGCAGAGTATATACTAGGCTGTATGTACAGTATCTCACAAAAGTGAGTACACCCCTCACATTTTTAAAAATATTTTATTATATTGTTTCATGTGACAACACTGAAGAAATTACACTTTGCTACAATGTAAAGTAGTAAGTGTACAGCTTGTATAACAGTGTAAATTTGCTGTCCCCTCAAAATAACTCAACACAAAGCCAATAATGTCTAAACCACTGGCAACAAAAATGAGTATGCCTATAAGTGAAAATGTCCAAATTGGACCCAAAGTGTCAATATTTTGTGTGGCCACCATTATTTCCAGCACTGCCTTAACCCTCTTGGGTATGGAGTTTACCAGAGCTTCACAGGTTGCCACTAGAGCCCTCTTTTACTCCTCCATGATGACATCACGGAGCTGGTGGATGTTAGAGACCTTGCGCTGCTCCACCTTCCATTTGAGGATGCCCCACAGATGCTCAATAGGGTTTAGGTCTGGAGACATGCTTGGCCAGTCCATCACTTTTACCCTCAGCTTCTTTAGCAAGGCAGTGGTCATCTTGGAGGCGTGTTTGGGGTCGTTATCATGTTGGAATACTGCCCTGCAGCCCAGTCTCCGAAGGGAGGGAATCATGCTCTCCTTCAGTATGTCACAGTACATGTTGGCATTCATGGCTCCCTCAATGAACTGTAGCTCCCCAGTACCGGCAGCACTCATGCAGCCCCAGACCATGACACTCCCACCACCATGCTTGACTGTAGGCAAAACACACTTGTCTTTGTACTCCTCACCTGGTTGCCGCGACCCACGCTTGACACCATATGAACCAAATAAGTTTATCTTGGTCTCATCAGACCACAGGACATGGTTCCTGTAATCCATGTCCTTAGTCTGCTTGTCTTTATTAAACTGTTTGCGGGGTTTCTTGTGCATCATCTTTAGAAGAGGCTTCCTTCTGGGATGACAGCCATGCAGACCAATTTGATGACGTGTGCGACGTATGACAGGCTGACCCCTTCAACCTCTGCAGCAATGCTGGCAGCACTCATACGTCTATTTCCCAAAGACAACCTCTGGATATGACGCTGAGCACATGCACTCAACTTCTTTGGTCGACCATGGCGAGGCCTGTTCTGAGTGGAACCTGTCCTGTTAAACTGATGTATGGTCTTGGGCACTGTGCTGCAGTTTCAGGGTCTTGGCAATCTTCTTATAGCCTAGGCCATGTTTATATAGAGCAACAGTTCTTTTTTTCAGATCCTTAGAGAGTTCTTTGTCATGAGGTGCCATGTTGAACTTCCAGTGACAAGTATGAGAGAGTGAGAGCAATAACACCAAATTTAACACACCTGCTCCCCATTCACACCTGAGACCTTGTAACACTAACGAGTTACATAACACCGGGGAGGGAAAATGTCTAATTGGGCCCAATTTAGGCATTTTCACTTAGGGGTGTACTCAGTTTTGTTGCCAGCGGTTTAGACATTAATGGCTGTGTGTTGAGTTATTTTGAGGAAACAGAAAATGTACACTGTTATACAAGCTGTACATTCACTACTTTACATTGTAGCAAAGTGTAATTTCTGCAGTGTTGTCACATGAAAAGATATAATAAAATATTTACAAAAATGGGAGGGGTGTACTCACTTTTGTGAGATAATGTATATATCAAATACACTGCCTATATTGACTGAATATAGATTCTACACTAAATATCTAATCTACACTAAATGCAGAGTATATATATATATATATATATATATATATATATATATATATATATATATATATATATATATATATATATATATATATCAAATACACTGCCTGCACGCCACTAACTAAGCTGGCTAATCTCCATTCATTCATTACACTACATACGGCCGCCATGTAAGCAGCAGCCTTATATAGCATGGGGCGTTAACTCAGATCTTGCATTGCATTATGGGGCGTTCTGCGGTGCTCGAATTTGGCGCGAACGCCCCATAATGTTCTAAATTCGGCTAACGGGCGAAACTTACATTCGACTCAAACATCGGGCTCATCCCTAGTTAGGATGCCATCTAATATGGTTGGTAATGAACTAAGCATAGAAATGGGTTAACAATGGTAATAACAGAATTGAGCATACAGAGTGATTAGTGATAAGGACTAGGCGTAAAATGACACTTGGCATCTAGATCAACATAAACAGTAGTAAAGTCACCTAAAGTGAAGCAGTGAGCAGTAATGAAGCTTGATTTACTGAACACAGGAGCTATACTGCCAAAACTGCCAAAGTGCATTAATGGTGACAATGCTAGGCCTAAACTGAAAGAATGTGCACTATCCATGTCCATGATGGTTTTATGGGAGGGGCAGTCCTTTATACTGTTCTTCTGCCGGCTACTGTTGACGCTTTTTAAGAAGCATTGACTTAGTGACAGTTTCAAAAAAACAGCAAGCACTATAGGTGCAGTAAAAATGCAGAAAAAAGTGCAGTATAGGTGCGGTATACTCACTGTCCTGCCTCCACTAACTCAGTCCCTGCTAGCAGCATGAATAATAGGCAGTGCACTCTCACCAGTGCCCTGTAGTGTGATTTCTCACTGTAGAAAGGGGGGCCCCCTCAGTCTCCCCATAGAATGCCTCCAGAGATTCAGTGATGGGAAGTAGAGGGTGTGAACTCTGGTCTCCCTGCAGTAACAGTGCAGATACGATTGCTGCAGTCTGTGCTGCGCTGCCTCTGGTGTTCCCACATCTCTGGCCTCTCATCAGTCTGATCAGTATGATGTAGATGTGCTCTCATCGGTTCCCTCGGTGTCAAGAAGAAGAACCTAGCTTGACAGTCTCAGAAAAGCAGCTATCTTGCTCCTCTTTACCCAAGTGCCTTTTGGGAATTATAGTGCAAAAGGTCCATAAGACCAACAATATTGCTTTGTTCCTAAACTTCAAATCCCATGATCCTCAGTGTTCTGCATAGGATTCCATAGGCTTTTCTGACTATAGTTCTACCTCTGCTCACTGGAGGGGATTGTGCAACATAACATTCAGTATAACAGCAGAAAGTTAAAGTAAACTGATTGTAAAGAGGGAAATGCCTCCTTCTTCATGTTTCTGTAGTGCAGCACCAGGCTACACATTTTAAGCTGAAATCTGTATTCATTAGTCCATAATTAAATACATTTTTAACTGCAGCTAGTATAAGTACCTAAATTCAACCTGGTAGGTATCATCCTCTTGCAATCCTCTATACAGAAAAGCTCAGGCTGGGGAAGAAAGAGGCAGCATATGGAGCCAGCTGGTTGTGCTGCGGTTCTCATGTATTAAAAAAGAACATGCTGATAGGAGGGTCGGGAGGAGTGCGGAAGAGAGGAGCTCAAAAGTCTGCTGTTTTCACTGTACAGTCACAAGCTGGGGGAGGTACAAGACCTATAAATGTTACTTAACTGCAGCAAAGGAAAATCAGATCCCTTGCCCTGCCAGACAGGGCTGTGGTGTGTGTAAGAGCTGTGTGAAGTTTGGAACTTGATGGACAAGAATAAAAAGTCCTTTGGCAAGTAAAAGCCTGCGCATATACAGTAAATATTTGGTTTGTGTAGTTAGCTGTAGTTTAGCTTTAACCAGTTCCAGACTGCCTGCTGTAAATATACTGCGGCAAGGCGGCTCTATTGCGCAAAATCACGTACCTGTACATGATTTCGTTCAATAGCCACTGGGGGGCAATCGCATGCTGATTGGCCACAGGTGGAGCCACTCACAAAGACAGAATGGCGGTCTGCCAATGTAAACAAGGTATAGACACTGTGTTCTAGTGTTCCTGCTAATCAGGAACATGGATCACAGTGTCTATGCAGTAAGACCCCCCCCCCCACAGTAAGAAAGCACAATTAGGGAATACACTTAACCCTTTGATCACCCCTGATGTTTAGCCCTTTAATGCCAGTGTCATTTATACAGTGTCAGTGCATATTTTTAGCACTGATCACTGTAATAATGTCACTGGTTCCCAAAAGTGTCAGAAGTGTTAGTTAGGTGTCTGATCCATTCCGCCACAATGTCACAGTCCCGCTTAAAATCAATAAAAATACCATAACTATATCCCTTATTTTGTAGAGGCTATAAATTTTGCGCAAACCAATCAATATACGCTTATTGGGATTTTTTTTACCAAAAATATGTAGCAGAATACATATTGGCCTAAATTGATAAAGAAATTAGATTTTTTTATTGGATATGTTTTATAGCAGAAAGTATAAAATATTGTTTTTTAAAATTGTCGTTCATTTTTTGTTTATAGCACAAAAAATAACAACCTCAGAGGTGATCAAATACCACCAAAAGAAAGCTCTATTTGTGGGGAAAAAAGGACATCACTTTTATTTGGGTACAGTGTCGCAAGACAATAAAAGTTCTTCAGTTTTATTGCTGTTTAATAAACCATTAAAATTAAATGTTGGGAGAGGTAAAGCATTTTTTTTATTGTATTCATTTAATTTCTTTTATACAAGTACATTTATTTTAGAAAAGTAAAAATGAAAAATATTCAGGGGCATGATGTAAAAAATAAAAAAATATTGTATGAGCCAGGCCATACAGTGTTGAGCGGTGAAATGAGTGGGAATCTCTCCCCTTAGCAAAGCACGTTGTCAACCCCTGCACCCCCACAACCACCAGGCCAGGGTTGTGGGGAAAAGACCCTTGTCCTCATCAGCATGGGGACAAGCTGTTTTACTGGAGGGGGGGACAGTACCACCCTGTGTTGAAGGCCTGGTATGGTTTGGGGGTGGGAGCACACGCTCCATCCGCCACCCCCCTTTTCTGACCTACCAGGCTGCATGGTCAGAAAAACTGTCTGGTATGGATTTATTTTTTGGAGGGGAGCCTCACACGAAGGGCCTGGTATGGATTGGGAGGACCTCACACCATTTTTTTATTATTTTTGGCTGACGGCAGGTATGATTCGTGGTTGTTAAGGACGCCAGCGGGTGGATGTAAAAACAAATATAAACTGAACTGAAAACTGATGTAAAAACTGAATTAAACTGAGAGTGACTGAACGAATGACACCTGTGTGAAAGTAGCTAATTATTTGTATAATTTAAATTGTGCTTTTTATGAGAAATTGTGAAAATTGAAGGTACGTGAGACAGTAAATAAGTAATTTAGACCAAAAATCTGGGAGTTATAATTTTTCACTTATAATTTTTCAGTTGAATTCAAAGCACCTACACAAATGTCAGATTGGGAGCAGTGGCTGTGTCCCAATTGACATCAATGAGACCTGCCTGCACAAGGATGCAAGGAAGCATTTTTCCCTTCCCTGGAGATGGGCTTTTTTGGCATGCAGAGTAATGCTGTGCAAGAGGCGGCCAATGATTTTTCAGCTTTCCGTAGTATAATAAAAATCAACTTTAGCCTGGATTCACGCTCAGACATGTATTTTTTGGTGTGTTTTCAGGCATTTTCAGACTTTAATGCTTTCGTTTTAGCCAATAAAAGCTAGTTACTAGGAGAAGGAGATGGTTGCTAGGGTCCAAATCTTGCAAAAAAACATACATTATGCTTTTTTCTTCAGGCGCTGTTATTGAAGTCTATTGGGGTTAAAAATGTGCAATTATTCCCCAAAGTAGCCTGTGCATTTTTCTAAGCGTTGAGTGACAGCATATCACTCAGATGTGAACAGACCATTAGAAAGACATGGAAATCTGATGTCGCGCATGTAAGTGCTTCTGGAAACGTGCTTCAAACCGCTCAGGTGTGAATGAGAGCATTGCATTAAATTAATGTTTAAATAATGCTTATTTTGATTTTAGGTTTTTGTATTCCCGTGTACAGCAGCAATTGACCTATTTTGAAAATGTAGTGATTAAATAAATACAAATACCTATTTGTATAGAAGGATACATAAGGCTTTATTCTAAATTGAGGGGTGCTATAGCTACAGGACTGAGAATTGTGGTTGGAGTATCTTCCCACCCCTGCTTTATACTTTTCAAGCAGCAAATTGTGATACCACTGCCAGGAGATTGCTATGAGCTGATTTGTACACTATATACATGTCCATCGCATTCTATTCTTGCGCAAGGCAACAATATGGGGGAAAAAACAGGGAGCATAAAACTCTTTCATGTAAAAAAAGAGCTTCATACATGTAAGGTGCTCTTTCTTTTTGTCGTTATTTTCAGTGTCTTGTTGGGAAGATTTCACTTCACTTCCTGTCCTGACTATTTTGTCACTGTAGAGGTAGACAGGGGTTGGCAAAAATATGGAAACAACAGGTAAATAATAAACTTGTTACCATATATTGTGTTGGACTGCCTTTGGCCTCCAAGATGGCCTGAATTCTCAAATTCTCCTGGGAACTGACAAATATTGTTCCGGGTCACAATCCTGCGTAATGTCCTTTTGTCTCTTTCGGTCAGTTGACCATGTCAGCCGTGTTTAAGTTATCAGATGACATTTTCCCGAAAACTGTATATGTCATCATAATCTTTGATACTGTACCTCATGGCACTGCAAATAAATTGGCAAATTCAGTCACAGAGGCACCAGCTAAGCAGGCACCAACATTTTGCCCTTTTTGCAACTCAGTAAGCTCTGACATGACTCCGTATTACTAGCAGTGAATGATGAAAGTGAGGCTTCCTACCTGTTAGCTAGATGTCTCATCAACAAAAGAATGTAAGGAAAGGTATGGTGGCGGTAAGAGTTTCAGGCCTCCATTGATTGATTTCAATATGGGGTTTTTGATAGATCAAAAAGGTCAGCTGATTGGGAAGGTTCTAGAACAGGGGTGTCAAACTCAATTTCATTGTGGGCCGCATCAGCATTATGATTGTCCTCAAAAGGGCCGGTTGTATCTGTAAGATTAGATGTCCAGCGCATCCCCTCCCCTTACATTAGATGTCAAGAGCCACCCCACCATCAGAAGTTGAATCCCCTACTCTCCCTAACATCACAGTGCACCCTCCTTCCTTATTCTGCTGCTGGGAAGAAGCTGGATGCATTGCTTGAAAGCAGAAAGTAGGGGTCTGGAGGAGAAACAGAGGAGGGCTGGAGCTCTCCTGCAACTGCAGGAGAGGTGCGAGGGCCACATGAAATGGCCTGGAGGGCCGGACTTGGCCCGCGGGCCTTGTGTTTGACACCTGTGTTCTAGAAGTTCTGGGTGTCCTTTAGGATAGGTCATTTAACGTCACCTGACCCCCCAGAACATTACAGAACTTTCCAGGACCCATATTTAAGCAGGAGGCTGAGGGAGGTCTTTTGCCAGTCACCAGAGGGATATTTGACACACTGATTGTGGCTGATTTTGTTTACAGTATTAAAGTATTTATTGATTAAGGACCGGTTCCCACTGCTGCGATGTCAGAAATTACATGTGATTTGCACAGCACTGCTGTGCAAATCACATGCGATGTCTGTGCGATGCAAATTCAGCCATATTGATAGTGTGGCTGAATTTGCATCGCATTCGGACGAAACTCACACAGGACCCTTTTTTTGGTCCGCACCAGAATTGGATCCGATTCCTGTCCGAATTTACAGTTCCACTGCCATATGTGAACTGATCTGGGGGTGTCATTAACTTTGTATTAACACTCCCAGCGGTTTGCATAGGGCAGTGTGAACTTCCTGCGGGAGACATATGATGCGGGAACCCGTACTGAATTTGCAGGGTTCCCGCATGGCTGCAGTTTGAGCCGTGCCTAAAAGAGTTATGGTGAATTGTTAATTGTTTATATTTGTGTATATTTGTGTATATTTTTTTACCAATAAACAAGGCCTCATCCGTTATTAATCCAGTTTGGTGTGTCTAGTGTTTTTTGTATGTTTGAAGCAGTGGTGACCTATCTATAGGGGGGGCACGGGCGCTGCCCCCCCTATCCAATGCGTCCTGCCCCCGATCTACATGCAGGATGCCGGACGCATGGATTCCAAATGGGGTTTTTTTAAGCACATGATTAAAGCCAGAGGCTCTAATATGCTTCAAAAAAGGGTGGGCATTGTGCCCGAAGTCCACCCAGTTGTATGACATTAGTGAATGAATATTCCCTATTCTAACACTGATTCTGCCTCCTGGCCAATCAGGGAGCGGGTCCTGAGACCAGTTTCCTGATTGGTCGAAAGGAGAAGCTACCCTATTGGCCGAGGGAGGAGATGCATGCGAGGACACCAGCATGATCCTGAAGAGGAGACGCACTGCGAGCACACCGCCGTGATGCTGAGGAGGAGACACAGGTGAAGCCGACCGCCCGCTGCCTGGAGGGAAGCGCTGCCTGGGGTAAGTGTTGTGGGTGATCGACCAACCGGAGGGGTTGCATGTGGCATGACTGCGGGGCATATTAACATATTAACTGGGGTGGCTGTGCAATGTTTGCCGCTCCCCCAAAAAAATCTACCACCAGCCGCCACTGGTTTGGAGTTTATGCCTCCTACTATGTTACATCACTTCCACTTTCAATGGGAAACATGTCGTCACTTTCACACCTGCAAATCATGTAGTGTCTCCATATTTTTGTCCAGCCCCTGTATCTCTAACGGTGACGGCCAACAAAAAAAGCAGAGATTTTAGCTGGTACCCACCCTACTAACAAGAATAAATGGTATAAAACTTTCAGGGATTTTAGCCCCACTCCAAGCAAATTATGATCCTCCCATGCCTCTCTGCCACCACCCTTTTTATTTTTCCTTGGTGAAACAAGTTATACTCATCCAAGTCCCCCATCTAGGACTGTCACTAGCCAGGCTCCTCCCATCCCTTTTACAAAGATGCCACTTCACTTCTGAATCCTGATAAGACCCAGCCACTAGACAGCCAATAGGAAATGTCCACCCCATAAATGCAGAGGGTATACTATTTACATAGGGTTTCTTTTTACTGCCAGTGATCAGTTAGAGGGGGATGAGAAAGGGTATAGGTTTATTCCAGAGATTGGCTTTAATTATTCCCTAATCTAAAACTCTAAAAACTATAATAAATTTAAAGTAGAGAAAAAATAAAACAGCTCTACCTTAAACAAATCCTGAAATTCCACCTTAAAATGAAAACTGTTTATGAACTCATGGTTTGCCCAGTATGGACAGTCTATGTCTTATTAGGAACAGGAAGCAAGAACACATAAAGCATGCCTGTATCATACTGTATCACTGATTTTAAGATGGGATACAGTGTAATTGTATTGTTACCACAACAAATTTAATCCTGTTAGTTCCTTTGGCTACATTTCATCTACTGGCGAATACATGCACTGGGAAGTGGAACACTGGGAAGTTTTACTTTTAATACAAGAGTATATAATGCTACCTGTATAAGTAAGTAACTGTCTCCATCTCTGTATGAATGTCTTCATGTCTGCATGTTTGCACTAGATAATGTAAAGAATAATTTATGACAGCACTGTATAAATGATATGGTTGTATGGTTATCATAGTGTAATTATATTTCATAGTACAACCCTTTACTGGATTGCTAAGATTACTGAAAGTCGTTTACATTGCATCCATTTATTATGGATCTGTGGACATTTTAAAGCGTCCAAAATGGCAGCAGACATAAAACATATTAACTGTATATATTGCCATGCATACCTCCCAGAACACCCTAAGAAACCTGAAACTCAGAGCACTCTATAATGTAAAAATGGGGGGCCGCCATCAGGGGGAGTGCAGGCAGTACTCATTTAAGGGGCCCGAGTGTCCCTAGGGGTCGGGCCAGCCAGGGCCACTCCCCCCTACAGCAGAACATGAGATTCTTCTCGTACCAGCTCCGCCGCTAATCTGCGTGCTGCTGCAGAGAAGCATAAACAAGACAAGCCTCCGCCACCTACTTTCACTTTCACCTGCCCCTCCCAAGTCGTTTTCCCCCCTCCCACCACTGGCTGTGGCCATGCAAGGATTTTGTAAGTAATCTGCACACAGTAATGAAATGTAACAAGCCCACTACCCGAGCACCAGTCAATGCCGTCTTTCAGACTGGCAACATCCCCAGCATTAGGTGATCATGGCCAGCACTTGCTCCTCATCCATTCCCTGCTGAGGCAGAGCCTGCTGGCTGCTGCTGGGTTTGCTTGCAATGCGATTGGCCGGGACAGGGGCAGGAAGAGTGGCCAGCTCGTCGACGGTGCATGTGGACACAGCAATAACAGGTGCACGCAGATAGATCCGAGAGTGCAGCATGGAGGGTAAGTCGCAAAAATATAATGTGTGCTGCTGACTGTGCCTCCTGTTTCCCTATGCCCCCTGTTTCCTTGTGCCCCCTGTGCTGCCTGTACATTTTATTTGGACTTTATTTATCTCCTTCTTGGATGGGACACCCTGAGGCTAACAAGCTGGTATAATTGAGTTGCATTGTGAAAATGGATGACTCTGGGTGCAGATGAGAGTTACATTTTGGAGAACCTCTTCACTATGTAATTCTCATCCCCACCCAGAGTCATCCTCATCCATTTTCACAATGCAACTCAATCATCTTCATCCCCACCTATCATCTGCTCCATCCCTCCAGTCTCCACAACGTATCCCCACCCATGCCCAGCACCATCCATCCCTCCAGTCTCCACAACGCATCGCCACCCACGCCCAGCACCATCCATCTCTCCATTCTCCACAGCGTATCCCCACCCATGCCCAGCACCATCCATCCCTCCAGTCTCCACAACTCATCCCCACCCACGCCCAGCACCATCCATCCCTCCAGTCTCCAAAGGTGTAAGAGTGTTAAAATAAAAGTGGGTGCACTGAAGGACTCGGTGGGGTGGCCTGTGGGTGGATTCGGTGGGACGACCAGTGGGTGGGCCCTGGAGAATGTTGGGGGTTGGGCCCTAGGAGGCCCAGGCCTAAAGCTGTGTAAGGGGCTCCAAAATTTCTTATGGCTGCCCTGGATGGCATTATATCTCCAGATGCATGGACTTATGTAAGGTGTGTTTTCGGAGGCCCAGAGCCCCCGTTCCCTTTATATTTTAAATCAACTGTTTCAATGTAACACAGCATTATTTTGTTAGTTTTCACCATCTATGGTTGTTTTGTTGTATTGTATGCGGACCTTGTATACTTTTTGTTCTTTCTAGCGCTCCATACGCTGCTATTGTTATGTACGCACTGCAATCTTTTCAATAAAAAACATTGAACAAGAAAAATGTCAGCACACCACATGGAGAGATCCTTCACCGCCACCAACATATAGCTGTACTCTTTACCATGTGTTTTGACCCCTTATCAATGGAGGTCCCTATTTTCTTGAACTCACACATATGGCTCATTCGGCACTTGCTTCAAATGGTCTCGCCAGCACCAGTCTCCACACACCTCCCAGTACGCTCAATGGACCGTGAGTTTAAAAAGGAAGCATACTGCACATAGCATAATATCTTTTAAAACTCCAGTTTATTACAAATATTTGTACTCATATAGATCAGAAGTTATTCACACATATCAAGATTAGTAACCCAGGGCACATGCGCATAACATGATGGCATCAAACTATGAGCCTCACCCAGCATGTTTTGTTAAAAATAACATCAGGTGAACCAGGAATAAAATGTTGTGGCTGCCTAAAATTCCTATTTTTATTTATTTTTTTGCCCCCATGTGCCTAATCTTATTCCTACAAAATAATAAAAAACACTATTTAAATAAATAATAACATAGGATAGACCAAACGTCAAGAATAGCAAAAGATGCTAAACAGAAATGAGGTTGGTGATAATAATTACATGTTGTTATAAATCATCAAGACTTGTCCAGCTGATTTCTTGGCATTCACAAAGGGGAGTTAGTAGATCATCTAGAAAGTTTTGACTTGTCCTTAGGATGGGAATGTGCATGTGGGTACCATGAATAGAGAAATTGTTGGAGAGCATCCAGATTTAGTTTTGACATGTGGGGATGTTCTAGAGTAAAATCTGGCGCAGCTCTGCATAGAAACCAATCAGCTTCTAGGTTTTTTGTCAAAGCTTAATTGAACAGCCGAAGTTAGAAGCTGGTTGACTAGCATGCACAGCTGCACCAAATTTAGGAATCTCTAGTATGAGTAAATCATCCCCATTTTTTAAACATCTAAGGCCCATATAGCATCTTTAAGAAGCAATAAAGAATTTACAAAAGGAAGTACACCTCAAAAATTTGAGTGATGGAAGAGGTCTATTAAGTTATGAATGTTTTAATAAGCGATACATTGTTTTTTTTGTCATTTTATGAGAAATGCGAAAAAAAAGCATACCACCCAAAATATATAAGAGTGATCACATCACTATTATTTGCAAAATACCTGCTTTGTATCTATTATGGCATTGTCCCTGCTTGTTTACTGCTGCTTGTGAATTTGGATCATAATGAGAAAACTACTAAGAGGGAAAAAAATAGAAGGAGCATTTGAGTATGAAGAGCAGATTAAAGTCAAATGACTTCTAATTTGTAGAGTGGATTTATAATTCAACACAGAAGCTGGTAAATGGAAATACAAGTGTATGAAGGGCAAATATTTTTTGGAACCCAAACTTGCCCCCAATACTTACATTAAAGCACTGGACTTGACATCTTCAGCAGGTGGCAGGGGATGTTTACATAGCTTTCCTGTGTGTCAGTATTGATCGATCTTAGAGCCCAACTAAGGGCAATCTGTGTTGCTCACCTTCCAATGTGACTTTCAGTGTGGAGCCAGGAAAAGGTACATATTGCATATGTATTGCAAACACAGAACACTTCTTGCTAATCCAGATTAGAGAAGGCTCATGTCAGCTACCAGCCTGCCAATGTGTTGTGCACCAGCCTACCCATGGTGCCAGGAAAGGAGATTATGGCTTTTTAAGGATCAACACTGCGGTTGAAAAGGTTGAATTTGGTAACTACCTGAAAATTCTGGTGTTAACTGTACAAATCGTATACTTTTGTACTTTTGAAATATGGTACAAAACTAAGGAGTGTGGGCGGTGGAGGTAGGCGTTCGGACAGTCATTCTTTTCCTTTTGCTTTGTCTCATTCTTCCCTTCCTTTCCTTCTTTTGTTCCTTTTCTTTTCATTGTCCTTCTTCCTTTTATTTCCCCCTCTCCCCCACTCTCACTTTTCTTTCTTGGATTCACACTTCCCCTTTTTATTTAGTTGTGTTGCTTCCACTTGTGGTTGCGCATTATGTATACCCACGGCCCATGCCGGCATGCCTGTGGGTGGTGGCGAAGTTTGGGTTGTAGCCTCCCTGACGGTATTCCCAAGTGTGGCCTCGGGGTTAAATTTCAGCACCATTAGCGGTAACCCCGAGCCACACTCGGGATTACATCTCAGGATCCTGGTGCAGGTTACTTACCTTGTCCCCAGGATCCTGCGATGTCCCCGCGGTGTCTGCGGGCTCCGTCCTCTGCCTGAAGCCTCTCCGTGCCAGGCTCCGTTCCCTGCGAGCGTCGCGACGCACGGGGGCGAAGCCTGGCGGCAAATTAACAAAAATGTAAGAATCATAACACATACAGTACTGTAATCTTACAGATTTCAGTACTGTATGAAATCATTTCACATCCCTTTTGTCCCCAATGCTTTGGCCCATGCACTGCATGCAGTTTTATATGATATATACTGTTCTTTCTGCCTGGAAACTTGAGATTGTCCATAGCAACCAAAAAGTGTCCCTTTAAGTCAAAAGTGGCTTTAGACCAGCTAGAAAACAGCGATAGTAAATTAGAACACTTGCAGAATTGAGCGATAGTGAATTGTGGGGAAATTTATTTTATTACTATTATTATTATTTTTTAAAATTATTTATATTTATTTATTATATTATAATTTATGATTTTGTGTTTCAAACTTCATCATACCCGGGATATCTACTAGACTCTTGGTGGACAGATCTAAGTGTGTTATTGCTAAGAATTACAGGCCTACAATATAAAACGCCAAATTTCTATGCAAAATAATTGTACCGCTTTGAGACTCAAAAATCTGAAATAATCATACTGCCAGGGAGGTTAATGTTTTTCCCTGGTGGGGGGGTTTTACGAGTGGGATGGCTGTTTGATCCATAAGAACCTTTTCTTTATGTTGAATTCCTACTTTATCTGGCATTCCTTTGGGTCGGGAGTAGCTGGTGGTATAATATTTGATTACGTTTTTTACCTGTTCTTAATGTTTTGATGTGCACCACCTGCGTTGTGGATCCTATTCTTGTAAAAAAAACTAAATCAAAATATTGAAATATGGTAGAAAATAGGAATATCTGACTAATTGCTATGGGCAACATTACTGATGTCCCTTTAGTATTTGTAGACAGGGTAGACAGTGTTATATTCAAAGTAGTTAATTTTTATGTCAAAAATTTTATTCGTAAACCCTTTTTCTGTAACAAAAAATTAAATCAGAACCTATAAAATACAACAGTCTCAGCTACTTCATTTACAGATTGCCCAATATGAATTAAAATATGTTTTGAACTACAATTTAAATTATATTTTTAAATACTGCATTTCTGCCACTTTGTAAGAAGAGTTCACGGGGGGGACATAGCATAAAAAAGTATTATATCTGTGGGCTTTATCCACCCATTTGCATCATATTTTGCGTAGTATTTAGCTAAAACCAATTCATTTTTGAAGTTTGGTGTATCACTTAGGAAAGTCAGATGGCCTAGTATATATATTGCAGAAGTGATTCCAAACTTTACTATGTTTTTCAAAATAATGCATGTTGCTTCTTTTCCACGATCTATTTTGTATCAATTGTGAAAGTAAAATGCATCTTAATAAAAAACAATGTGATTTTTATAGTGATAAATATTAAAAAGCCACATGTTGAGGTCTTCTTAGTATTCATTTTATTGTACAGTATGGTAACAGAGACATGTCTTGGTAAGATATTTGCACAGCCTTATTTCTCTGGCTGAAAAACAAGTTTGAAGTGTTTAGAGTGAAATAGTACACAACGGGTTCTCAATGTTCTGTTCAGTGAGAATATCAGGTACCTTCTTTTGAAAACTTACAGTTTCTTAACGTTCACTTATTTATTGTTAGACACAAACTTTATTATGTGTGTTCAGTCTTAAAGGGTTTAAAGAAGGAGGTATAGGCATATTCGTCACGGTGTCCTACTAAGGAAATCTTTCATCAATCAGTAAGAAGAATTTATGATGTAAGTGAACAGTATGAATCTTCTTTCAAGAGGTGTTTGCTAGATGGAATAGGGATTAGAACATTGGCTTTTTGTAAATAGACACTTGATTACTCTTACGTGAGACTATCATGAAACAGTGCTGCATTTATCATTTAGAACCAGTTTGCCATGAGTGTAGAATACCACTGTTCAAGGAGTAGTTTAGAAATGTTTTTGCTTTACTTATTCTGTTTAATTTTAATAGTAATGCATAATTTGAGATACCCCAAAAGGCTGCTTGTTCTACTTTCTGCCATGTTTGAGAGTTTATAATTTCAAAAGTTTATTCAAAAAAGAAACCAGCACCACCAAGTGTGCAGACAGGGGAAACTAAAATAGAATACAAAACCCACAAGAAAAAGTACCCCCTGAAACAAATGCATGCACGCAAAAATTGAAAAAAAAAATGGAACACAACTTTATTATAAATTCTATAACACTGCACAAATGTAATCCACCCTACAGATATAACACACAGAAAAAAATTCAAAACATACCAAAAATTGCAAAAAAAGCGTGTCAATACACCAGTCCCTATATGGTGTTATCATCCATAAGGGAACTTAATCAGAGCCCTGAATGACACAGACCCAGGTCAGTAAACCATATACACAATACATTGTGGGAAGTTCATAAAGAGTATACAATGTATAGCCACACCCCCCTAACAGCTAAAATTTGATAATAATAAGCAAAAAATCTTGAATTTGTCTTCCATACAGTGCTTCATAAGGAATTTCATTAAAGGCTTGCCAGAAAGTTACATCCTATGTGCCAATGGCTCATATTAAGCTTGTGCAATAATAAAATCACTCACCAGGTATCACACTTCTCCCTCAGCAGAAAAAGTGTCCGAGATTCTTCGCTTCTCAATTACGCTCAAAAGTACATAAAAAACTGTGTACTATTATATGTATAAACATAAAAACACTGTTAGTTGTGCTGCTCACGTGAAATGTGCAAGTGCAATCTCCAAATCATTAATGTTATGCCCAATCTTCCTATCCACCACCATGTATACGCCCCATGCAGCGATTTCTTGCTAGATAAAAGACCTATTTAGTCAAATACAGCATGCCCCCCCAATCTTCTTTAGTCACGAGAACCATTTCCTTCAGGCCTTCAATATGCCTCATAAAAGAGAAATATCCATAGTATGATATTGTTTAAAACCACTGATTTATTATTTAAAATATGCGTACATTTAAAAAGACAATTCCAATGGCAATTTTAGAACATCAAAGATGGTGGAACAGTGACTTCTGGTCATGTTGACGCAACTCCCGGTTTTGACATGATGACATGATCACTTCCTCTACGCATTTCGTCATGTAGACTTTTTCAAGATGAATTGATGTCACCCAGGAAGCTCCCTTTTTTAGGCCACTTCTGCCCTTATTGTTCTGCCCTTACCAGATACTATGTATTGTTATACTGTCCCACCATTGATTTACCAATAACCACTCTTACATCTAATACATTATTTGGACCTAAATAACAAAACCCTTCTAGAAAACAAAGACTCCAAATACATTTTAAAACAAATAAGGCTCCTTTCCTAATAAAACCCATATAAATCTCAAAGTTCCATCTAGTGGTTTTTTGTTTATCAACATAGACGACTTGTAGTTGTTATTAGATTGTTTCTCTAAGAGCTGGGAACATATTGTATACATTTCGGGACCTACTGGGACAAAAGGTCATTCTAGTTGCTTAAGTACTTTGATTTTTGGGGAATTTCCTAAGCACTAATTTTTTTTAATCATTCAGTTCATAAAAACTGTCTACAATATACAATTTAATATACCCAAATTGTTCATTACAACATTTGTGTTGCAATAACTGCTAGGGGTGGATGGCTCATAGCACTTCCGGTCCCTGTTTTTGCTTTGCTGTTTTTTTTACTTCCCTCCCCTATGATTGAGCTATCTCCAGCTGGCTGGTGAATACCTTACTTTGGGTTCCATGTTGTTGATGTCACTTTTGGGTCCCATTCTGATTATATCACTTCCAAGTCCCAAGGTGATTAAATCACTTCCAGGTCACTTATTTTTGGAGCAAGTAGTCTTCATGCTCAAACTTTGGCTCTGAACTTTAAACTTGGGGACAATAATCATGAAGGATTTTCAGATCTACTGACAGGAACTGCTTTATCCCAATGGGAAGCTGGGAAGCTGGTAGACTGTCACCATTCAAAATGGATTGGCAATATCTCAAAGGGGCAGCTGGTGAGAATCAGGAGAAATTGGGACAGGGTAAAAGAGTATAGAGAACAGGTGGACGTGTTTCTGAAAAATTAGAAGAGAATGGATATAAAAAATACAGACTAGAAGAGTTAAAAAGGGAGGTGGAAAGTCTAGATAGAAGAAGGAAAAATGAGATAAATAGAGACTATGATTATGCTTTCATTATGTGTTGTCCTCAATGTGGGGAATTATTTGCTAATGTTTTGCATATGTATTGATCTTGCCCAAGATTATCTTCCTTTTGGGCTGAAATGTTTGCTATGTTAGAAGCTCACCTTAGTCTACAAGTTACCCAGAGGTCTGCCAACTTGGTGTTCCTGATTTCACTTATTCCACTTACCTGTAGTTGTATTATGTTTTTTGTTTGATATTTTATTATGCCAAAAAGTTCTTTTGCTGCTTTGGAAGAACCCACCTCCGCCCACACTACAGTACGTTTGCCACCTGGTAAATAACATGCTACCTCTCTACAAGCTTATTTATAAGACCCCTTTTATACTGAGGCAGTTTTCAGGCATTTTAGCACTAAAAATAGTGCCTGTAAATCACCTGAAAACTGCCTCTCATGTCTCCCCAGTGTGAAAACCCAAGTGCTTTCACACTGGGACGGTGCGCTTGCAGGATGGGAAAAAAAGTCCTGCAAGCAGCATCTTTGGGGCGGTGTATACAGCGCTCCTACACTGCCTCTGCCCATTGGAATGAATCGCCTGAAAAGCGGGCTGCTAGCGGGGGTTAAAAGCGCCCCGCTAGCGGCTGAAAAGCACCGCTTAAACAGCTGTAAAGCACCGCTAAAACTAGCAGTGCTTTACCGCTAACGCACCCACCACCCCAGTGTGAAAGGGGTTTAAGGGTCATGCCTGCCCTAGGAAATTTACTAAAATATAGCAGCCTTGGCTGGATATCTCAGCCTCTCAAATGGCAGATCTGGCCTCTTCGCAATCCTCCCTCTAAATGGGTCGGATAATATTTGTTCCCCTTGGTCTGTAGAGAGCACTGTGTGTGTGTGAGTGTAAAGCCTTGTACACACAATGAGATTATTGGACTAATGATTGTCCATTTTTTTTTGGGATGCTAATCTCTATAGGGAAAATGAATAGGTTTCTAAAGTACAAAACTTCTCGTACAACAGAATAAAATTTTGGAAGTGATGTAATCTGTTGTAGTGTATTTGTATAGTATTTTTGGATGAAAACTGAACTGATTAAATGAAAATTGTACGATCTGGTATCGTGTTTTTTTTTCGTATTTATCCCTTTGGAAAATTTCAGATGACAGCTGTGTACTATCGATCATATTATCATATGATCGATTCAAAAAGCGGTATTTTTTGTACGATATTCTGATCGTGTGTACGGGGCATGTGATTGTTTGGTTTAGTTGGCTCATTGTTTTATTTTTTGTTTGTTTGCTGGCTTGGATTGCCCATATCTAGTCTGCCACTGATCTTGATCATTCAGAGATGAAGGCCTTGTTATCTTGTGGTGTAGTTTACCCTTGTAAGATCTCACTGCTATTTGGGCTCTGTACAGCCCACTCTACTGCCATCGCTCTTCTTCTAGATCAGTGGTTCTCAACCCTGTCCTCGAGTACCCCCAACAGGCCATGTTTTGGGAACTTCTCCTAGATAAAATAGCTGTCCAAAATACCAAACCATTGACTCTGATTTAAAGCACCTGTGCAAGATAAAGGAAGACCTGCAAACATGGCCTGTTGGGGGTACTTGAGGACAGGGTTGAGAACCACTGTTCTAGATGGCAACTGTTTTGTAAGTTCAATGCAAGATCTTAAAGAGGAGCTCAACCTTAAACAAAAAATATTAAAAGCCAGCAGCTATAAATACTGCAGCTGCTGACTTTTAATAAATGGACACTTACCTGTCCCAGGGTCCAGCGATGTCAGCAGCCGAAGCGGATCGATCGCTCATCTCTCGGCTGCCCCCACCGCCATCCTCGGTCAGGGAATCAGGAAGTGAAGCATTGCGGCTTCACTGCCCGGTTACCTACTGCGCATGCGCGAGTCACGCTGCGTGTCTACACTGGTCCCCGTTGTGTTGTGGGAACTGTGTGTTTCCCACAACACAATGGGGGGCGGGCTTTTGCGGCTAGCTGCGGCTAGCTATTCCCGGAAGTGGGTGCAGATACCTGTATTATATAGGTATCTGCATCCCCTCCCCCCTGAAAGGTGCCAATTGAGGCACCGAAGAGGGGGAGGAATCCGATGAGCGGAAGTTCCACTTTAGGGTGGAACTCCGCTTTAAATAAACTCCTTTAAAAAACTGTTTCTCTTTCGTTCATTGACAGACACAGCCTTCTTTATTTAGAACCATAGGGTTATATCGCCCCCTACAGGAGTAGGACACTAGGCAGACAAAAAGACTTGGCTACGCCCATGGGCAGTCCTAGGTGATATACACCCCGCTCTCTGCTACAGGCCTTCAGTTTTTTCTGCCTAGTCAGGAGTAAGGACCTAGTTTCCTGTTGGGATCTCTTGTCCTGGCAATTTTATTTACTTATTTATTTTTCCCTGGATTTTTCCGGTGAGATCTACAATCAACTGCCAGGCTGGGCGACGGGCTGGACATTCGATCCAGTGGTCACCCCAGTCTGGCCAGCGAGCGCGTGCAGAACGCAGCTACGCGCTAGGTCGGCCGCGACATAGCCCCACTGGACGGGGGCTGGCCCTGCGAGTTAAACGTCTTGCGCGGTCACATACGACCGGGTCTTGGCTGGCGTAGCAGCGTCCTTCATGGCCAACAGCCCCCCACTTCGGTGGCGAGGATGTTCTGTCTGGAGTGATGCCTGCTTGGTCCTGGTATGGTGAGTAAAGGTCCCCCTCTCCCCTTAGGGGTTTTTTTTGGGCCCCTCCCTGGGTTAGTTGGTCCTGCGGGTCCCCTCTATCCCTGCACCCTCTTTTCCTAGCCATGGAGGTCCCTTGGACCCCCCCTCTTCCCCTCCCCCCTTCATATGAGGTAGTGTGCCTGTGGTGGGTCCAGGGGGACGGGGTTGAATACTGGTGTGCTGGGGGTGTGCACCGCCTAGGTGTTGTGCTTAACGGGGGGGAGGCACTGGGTCCGGTGCCTGGATTCTCTCTCTATCTCTCTCTCTCATCCTAGGAGGCTGCAGGGTTCTCTTGCCTGGTAGACTCGTTTAGCACGGCCGGCGGCCATTTTGCTGTAGCCAGCGTCCTCTTCCCTAGTGCCTGAGGACTTCCTATGGCCGGCGGCCATTTTGCCGTATCCGGCGTCCTTTTCCCTAGTGACTTCCATGTGTAGCTCAGCAGCCATGATATGGTGGATTTTTGGGTCAGGCAATGGCGGCCATTACTGTGTAGCCCAGGACGCCTTTTTTTGCAGAAGGAAGCCCCTCTTTTAACCCGACACTGACTCCTGTGCTTTCTTCTTCCTTGGACACCACGTGTGTGCAGGTCGACTTCTGAGGCAGCAAGCGCTATGCTAGTGGGGTGGTGAGTCTGGGGGATCTCTCTGCTGCAGGCTGTGGGGTGTCTTGGTGGTCCGGTATCACTACCGATGTGGGGGGTGTCCCATTGTAGTGGTTACTCTTGGTGTGGGGCTCTCCTTTTTCTCTCTTTTGGAGTCTCAGGAGCAAGTTTCCCCGCCTGACCCCCTGTCAGATGCTGCCTGTCCCTCTGGGTCCCAGTCATCCATTGACGCACTGACGGCGGCCCTGGAGTCCTTTGTGTCCCAAATGGAGGTGGCTCTTGGGCGGCGGACTAGCAGGAAGCGTCCCCTGCCTTCCCCTGCTTCATCTGTCTCGTCAGATCCTGAAACTGCCGTGGACGGGGCCCATCCTGCGGGGTCTGCGGCCGCGCTCCTAGATCTCTCGGACAGTGAGGATGATTCCTCGGCCCCAGTGGCTGCGCATGAGAAGGTGCTAGTGGATGCACTGATTGCTTCTGTGTGGGAAACTTTAAAGATGGAGGATGCAGCTGCGGTGGAGGTGCCGGTCCCTTTTGGCACTCACAAGCCACCTCGCACGGCAAAAGTGTTCCCTTATCCCTCCTTTTTTGACAAGTTTATCTATAAAGATTGGGAGCGTCCAAAATGCCCCTTTGTGATCCCAAAGTGTTTCGCTGTGCGTTATCCCTTTGAGGAAAGTCTGCTCAAAAAATGGACAACTCCGCCTGTAGTGGATCCCCCGATTTCCCGGATGAACAAAACCACTATGATTCCTGTTGAGGACTCTCCGGCCTTTAAAGACCCGGCTGTCAGGAAGGCAGAGTCTCTGAGCCGCACTATGTTCTCTATTGCGGGTTCGGGGCTTTGGCCAATTTTGGCTATTGCTCTGGTGTCGCAAACGCTAACAGAGTGGGCAAAGCTGTTACGCCGTGACCTGGAAGGGGATAAGTTTCCACTTGCCTTCACGGAATTAGCGGACCAACTGGTCCAGGGGCTGCAGTTTGTCTGTGATGCCTCTTTGGACACAGCTCCCTTGCTTTCTAAGCTGTCTGTTTCAGCAGTAGTGCTTCGAAGGGTATTGTGGCTGAAGTGTTGGACTGCGGACCAGGCCTCAAAGAAGGCCCTATCTGATCTGCCTTTTCAAGGCGATCGTTTATTCGGGGTCACTCTGGATGATATCATTAAGAATGTCACAGGGGGGAAGAGTACTTTTCTTCCACAGTCAAAGAAAGGGAAGGAGCCCAGTCACAAGCGTGGCCCTTCCTTCTCAGCACAAAGAAAGTTTTTTTCGTCCCTCAGGGTCCACTGACAAAAGCTTGAAGTCTTTCAAGCCCCCCTCGGGAAGTTTTAAGCTGCCCTGGTCGGTCTCCAGACCCCCAGATAAGGCTCCTTCAGTATGAAGAGGCACCCTCACCCGTAGTCTGGGTGGGGGGACGTCTTCGCTGGTTTCCGGGCCCGTGGACCTCTCTGATAAACGACAAGTGGGTCCACAAAGTGATTTGGTCTGGTTACAAGATCGAGTTCCAGACTTGTCCCCCAAGCAGATTTTTTCCGTCCAATCTGCATCTGTCTCCAGACCGCTTGTTAGCCCTCCGGGGTGAGGTACAAAGCCTGTCGCTCCAGGGGGTGATTTTCCGGTGTCGGAACGTTTCCAGGGCTTTTATTCAAACCTATTTATGATCCCCAAAAAAGGGGGGTATGGTCTGTCCGATTCTGGTCCTCAAGGCCCTGAACCACTATGTGCGGGTGCGGAAATTCCAAATGGAGTCCATTCGCTCCGTGGTGGCATCTCTTCATCAGGGGTACGTTCTTGCCTCCATCGACATCAAGGATGCCTACCTACACATTCTGTTTTGTGCACAGCACCAGCGGTTCCTCCGCTTTGCTGTGGGAGAGGAGCATTATCAGTTTGCAGCGTTACCCTTTGGTCTCACCTCCCACCTCAGGTCTTCACCAAAGTGTTGGCCCCGGTTCTGGCACTGCTGCGCCAGCGGGGAATTTCTGTTCTGGGCTATCTGGACGACCTTCTGCTACGAGCAGAGTCCTCAGCGGCCCTGAGGGGCGACGTGGAAATTGGTTTATCTGGGTCTGACTCTGGATTCCGCTCAGTCCAGAGTGGTTCTTCCACAGGACAAACTCCAGAAATTAGAAGCGGCAGCCCGCTCGCTGCTGTCCAGCAGGTGGGTCTCCCTGCGGGCTTGCATGCGGGTACTGGGCCTGATGGTGTCTACGTTCGAGGCAGTCCCACTCGCTTAGTTTCATACGAGACCCCTGAAAAAGGAAATCTTGTTAAAATGGGATAAATGTGCCAAGTCTCTAGACAGTCAGATTCGGCTGAGTCAAGGAGCCAAAGGGTCCCTGATCTAGTGGCTTCGTTCCCTGGCTCTTCGGCAGGGGTTATCTTTTCTCCCGCTGTACTGGACGGTGGTCACCACCAATGCCAGTCTGTCCGGGTGAGGAGGAGTCCTGGGCCTGAACTCGGCTCAGGGTCACTGGACGCTGGAGGAATCCAAGCTACCCATTAACATCCTGGAACTCTGGGTGATCAGACTCTGTCTGGATCATTGAACAGATCGGCTTCAGGGACTCCCGATACGGATCCAGTCAGACAATGCCACGGCTGTGGCCTATGTCAACCACCAGGGAGGAACGAGGAGTGTGTTAGCCGGCCTGGGAGTAGCTAGCATTCTACGGTGGGCAGTACGTTTCGTCGCGGCCATCTCCGCCGTTCACATTCCGGGGGTGGACATCTGGCAGGCGGATTACCTCAATCGTCAAGTATTGGACCAAGGGGAGTGGTCTCTCCATCAGGAGGTATTTCAACAGATCTGCCTACGCTGGGGATCTCCAGAGGTAGGTCTGATGGCATCCCAAAACAACAGGAAGGTGCAGAGGTTTGTGGCCAGGTCTCAGGACCCTCTGGCGGATGCCTCAGACGCTCTGGTCGCTCCGTGGGGCCAGTATCGTCTGATCTATGCTTTTCCTCCTCTCAAGCTTCTACCATGGCTGTTGCGCAGGATCGAGGCCGAAGGAATTCCGGACATTCTAGTGGCCCCGGACTGGCCTCGTCAGTTCTGGTACGCGTCTGGTCACAGATGCCCCCTGGCAGCTGCCTCTCAGGGAGGATCTGCTATCCCAAGGGTCGATCTTCCACCCTGCCTTACCATCGCTGGCTTTAATGGCCTGGCTATTGAAAGAAGGGTTTTGAAGGATAGGGGCTTATCTGCTTCGGTGATTCCGATGCTGCTCAGAGCTAGAAAGTCTTCTTCCAGACAGTTATATTATAGGACATGGAAAGCATATATTTCATGGTGTGAGTCAGTGGGGTTTCACCCAAGTTCCTTTTCGGTGGCTCGGATTTTGACTTTTCTTCAGAGGGGCGTTGAAAAGAATTTGGCCTTGAGTACTGTCAAGGGCCGGGTGTCGGCCTTTTCCGGTTTTCTTTCAATGATCCCTGACTTCGCATTCCCTGGTGCGTACCTTCATTCAGGGAGTGCGACATGTCGTTCCACCGGTGCGATCGCCCTTGCCACCGTGGGACTTGAATCTTGTACTTTCAGTTCTACAGAAGCCTCCGTTTGAGGATATTCATGAAATTCCCCTGCTTACGCTTTCACAGAAGGTGGCCTTTTTGGTGGCTATTACTTCTGCTCGCAGGGTGTCAGAGTTGGTGGCGCTATCCTGTCGCACACCCTACCTGGTGATTCACGAGGACAAGGTGGTGCTTCGTCCTTGTCCTTCTTTCCTTCCAAAGGTTGTCTCTGATTTCCATTTAAATGAAGACATCGTGTTGCCTTCTCTATGTCCCCGGCCGCAACATCCCAGGGAATTGGCCTTGCATACCTTAGATGTGGTACGGGCAGTCAGGGTGTATTTGGCGGCCACTGAGTCTTTTTGAAGGTCAGACTCTCTGTTCGTGATCACGGACGGGCCAAAAAAGGGGCTATCTGCTTCCTCAGTGACCTCGGGCGCTGAGTGCCTCCTGGGCCTTCCATCATCAGGCAGCAGTAACGCAAGTTTGCAAGGCGGTGCACACTTTCACAAAATTTTACAAAGTGGATGTGCTGGCATCTGCAGATGCTTCTTTTGGCAGCAAGGTTCTGCAGGCTGCGGTCTAGAGGGTTTTTTCCCTTGTGAAGTGTTTTTTTGCTGGTCAGATGGGCTCCAGGTTGTTTTCACTGAGCTCCAGGTTGTCTGGTTGGCCTGGGGTTTATTTGTTTTGGTTGGCTGCCCCACCCCTCATGTTTGGCACTGCTTTGGGACATCCCCATGGTTCTGAATAAAGAAGGCTGTGTCTGTCAATGAACGAAAGAGAGAACAGGATTTTTGACTTACCGTAAAATCCGTTTCTCTGAGTTCATTGACAGACAAAGCACCCACCCCTCTATGGAGTTTTTTAATACTTCTGATACTGCTTGTTACATAACTGAAGGCCTGTAGCAGAGAGGGGGGCGTATATCACCTAGGACTGCCAATGGGCGTAGCCAAGTCTTTTTGTCTGCCTAGTGTCCTACTCCTGTAGGGGGCGATATAACCCTATGTGGATAAAGAAGGCTGTGTGTGTCAATGAACTCAGAGAAACAAATTTTACGGTAAGTCAAAAATCCTATTATCTGAGCACCACAAACTGAAAATGCTGTTTCATTCATTTTTTTAATATTCAAGGCAAACTCACCCATCCATCCATATCTCAACGCTTTATTTTGTTGAGAAATCACTTTTAAAAACACCTCCCTAGCATTTCTAGCCATGGCCATCTTCAGTAAAGGCAGATGATTTATGTAGCATTTACTTCCTTGAATTCATCTGTGCTTAGCTCAGGCATGCAGGTAGGAGGGTGTGCTTAGCTGAGAAAGCCCCTCCTTCCTTCCTCCAGATGAAAGAAAAAAATGCCCATGAAAACTTATGGGATGTATGACATCATTTTGGCCTAGGCCAAAAAACAAACAAACACATAAATATAATATTCCTTCTTAGCTATTTACTAAAGATAGCAACATAAGGATAAAAAATAGTTAATGCTGATTGAGAGAGGATGGAGGCACAGGTTTTGTTAGGAAAAGTAAATAAGCGTGGTTTGACCTGCTTAGTAGTTTAAGGGGGCAACACTATTTGGTGAATTGATCCAAACAGGGGGCTGGAGTGTTCGAGGTGGAGGTTCATATGAGGTGAGGTTCATATGAGGTGAAAAGAACTGTTTAATGATGGAACATTGTTTAAAAAAAAAAGATAAAAAAAAAAACTGTTTAGTGATGGTAGATAGAAGATTTCCTTTGGCAGGCTGAATGTTGCACTTTAGAGGAAAAAGTGATTTTAGCCCGGATCAACCACCAGGTTATATCAATTAATTGAGTATGAACAGATATTCATCCAAAAAATAATAATAATAATAATGATGGGTGCAGTTTGGGTCGCCTTATAAGGCATACAAAAATAACAAGGAAAAAGAGATTCCCCAAAGGAAGGCAAAACCCAAACTCAATCTGTCAAAAAACAATATATTTATTAGGCTATAAACACCACACGAAGATACAAAAATTGGCAATTATGGGCAAATCAGGGAAGAAATCAAATGACTAAATAAAATTGATAACGTTATCATTAAAAACAACGGAGCCGCGGCCAAGCATACCCCATACACACACCAATCACAACAGCAGATTCTAACTAGATCGGCTAGTATTGGATAATGTAGGACCTCAGATAAATCCAAGTACAGACGGTGTGGCGGTGTGGGGGTGGGGTGGATGAATGTAGATTAGATTTGGTAATGTTGCAGGGAGGTTCAGTGGTTTGAACACACTTGAAAATTTAGTACCAGTCCGGGAGCTGAACAATGATATATATAGGCTGACCGCAATGACCGGTAAAACCTATTAAGGCAGTGAAAACTCAGGACTTTCAAACAAAGCAGTTCATACGGACAGCAAGCAGTAGGGGGAGCATGTACGGCAAGGCTGCACTGATATCATAAATTGGAGTAATACATCTCTCACCAGGTAGATCAGCAGCTCACAGAATCGCACGCTCTACCCCGAGTGGTCACTTGTAGACAAAGACTGTTGCGTTTGCTTGTGCCGTCAGGTGGAGAAAATCCTGCTGTGTTAGTGCCTTCTATCAGATGGTATAAGCCGGTCGTCAGCTGTTGGTTCCCGGTAAAGCATTCAAACGCCCTGTGTGATAACGTTATCAATTTTATTTGGTCATTTGATTTCTTCCCTGATTTGCCCATAATTGCCAATTTTTGTATCTTCGTGTGGTGTTTATAGCCTAATAAATATATTGTTTTTTGACAGATTGAGTTTGGGTTTTGCCTTCCTTTGGGGAATCTCTTTTTCCTTGTTATTTTTGAATGTTGCACTTTGTTGGAGATTGATTATTTTACACTTTTGTTGCACTTTATTGAGGATTATTTATACAGTTGCACTTTTCTGGTGTAAATGCATGGAGTGTTTATGGATTTTATATGGATAATCACTTTGCACTTTATAATTTGTTTGCACTTTAAACACATTGTTATTTATTAGCTGGAAAATGTATGTGGAATTTTGATTATATGGTCATATGCACTTTATATCACTTTTCAATGAGGGTTTGTTACATATTGAGATTACTTTAGATAGGGAGAGCTCTGTACATATTTTGAGTGTTACATGTATACAGTATATCTATGTGATATTAGTACATCAGCTGGGATAAGAAAAGGTGGGGAAGAGAGGTTTTAGTGTGAGTCTTAGTTATGGATAAATATCTGTAATGTATCTTACTGTATCTAAAGTTATTGGATAGATTTTGTGAATTTTTCATCAACTGTTCAAATTAAACAATGGCATCCTCAATTTTAAGCCCAACTGAGCTTTCAATTTAAAGGGTTAGTTCACCTTTACCTAAAACTGCCTATATAAGAGGCGTCTGTAGATAAAATACAAACTGTGCAGCTTTGACTAAAGATGAAAATTGCTCTTGCTATAGGTGTAGGCCATTTATGTATCTCATGAAACATCCCAGGATGTTTTCATCTACAGACATTCCTTATCTGCATAGGCAGTTTTTGGTAAAGGTGAATAAAGCCTTTAAATTGGTTAAATGCATTTCAAATGCTTTAAATGCGATCAGCGACTTATAGCGGGGCGGCGATATTGCGGTAGACAGTCAGACACTAACTGACACTTTTGATACTTTGTGGGAACCAGTGACACTAATACAGTGATCAGTGCTAAAAATATGCACTGTCACTGTACTAATGAAGGGCTTAAAGTGGTTAAACATCTAGGGCGATCAAAGAGTTAACTGTGTGCCCAGCCAGTGTTTTTATGACGTGTGTGCTGCTTTTACTAAGAGAAGAGATTAATTTTAGTCCCTGCTTCCATCCCTTTCCCCTGTCAGAACGGAGATCTGCCTTGTTTACATAGGCAGATTTCTGTTCTGTTAGTTTTACTGATGATCAGCGGATGCCGGCGGACATCCAGTGCCCGGCACCGGCAGATCGGCTTCTGCTGTGATTTGTCACAGCAGAAGTGGCCTGCCAGTGGCACCCGTGTACCCCCTGTAGGCAGAAGTGAAGAATTATGTATATATACGTGATCCTGCACAGGAGAGACACCCTATAGCAGTAAATCTGTGGTTAAAAAGCCGCTACGATCTAAATGGAGAAGCCTGTTCCCTGCAAGACTGTTGTAGAGGAGGATCCTTGGTCTTGACACAACATCTATTGAATCAGAGCTAAAGCTCTCCAATCAGCAGGAAGCATGCAATTTGCTGATTACAGACATATTGGCCTGACTCAGTCCACTGATAACATGGGTCCTTCTCTACATCATGCTGGCAGGAGACAGACTTTTCTGTTCAGGCTGTGGCTGTTTTCTAAAGAAAGAAACTGTAAGACTTTGAACCCATTTGGTTATGATTTATCTGGAATTCATTTAGCTGTAAGTTCAATTTGGCTTTTCAGATCTAGCTTGGTTTATTTTATAATTGTTTGCTTTACACATGTAGTCTAATGAGAACCTCCAGAGCCAGGGACAGCTGACATCCTTCTGTATAGAGTGGGTTGCAAGGCATGGTGGGTGTAATGCAAGATAGATTCATGGGTGCCAGACACTTCTTGAATGCAAAGAGATTTATTTTTCTTAAACAGAACTGTGGAAGAAAGGGTTAGGCTTAGGTAGTTGCAGTGTTAATTGGCAAACTCCAGCAAGACACCACATCTGCATATGTACAGTAAGAGCACTGTCTCCTATGGCAACAGTCTTATAACAGTTCCTAACACAAGTTGTAACAAACTCCTTTACTTCCTCTACAATCATGTCTTGTAGATTCTCAGACCACTGAGCTCCCAGTCTCTCTCACTAGGCTTGCTGGTTCACTGCCACTGAACTCCATGAGCTCTTCCAATTGTCTCATTTAGTATCTTCCTCAAGCGTCACCCCCCGCTTCCCTGCTGGGTCCCTGGCTTGGCACTACAGATACTCCTCAAGCGTCACCCCACTGTCTGGGTCCCTGGCTTGGCACCTGCTAATGTTTCCCGATTCTTCACCGTCCTCGGTTGGTGAGAATACTGCTCCGGTACTTGCTTCAGTTACTCACTGTGGTCCCTGGTAATAGGGTGGTTGGTACCTTAGTTACAACAGCTTCCCCTCCACCTCCAACCACGACCGTTTCCCGAGGCGGCAGAACCGTCACCTTTGGTTGAGCCGCAAGTCGCAGTCCCAGCCCTACTATGCTCTCTTGCTTCTGGATAGGCCCTTGAACAGCCTAGCAACCAAATGTACCCGGGATAGGCCCAAACTCTGGCCTAGCAGCCTGGGCATCTCAATACACGTCCACCCAGACAGCCATCCAGGTGACACAGAACACTGATCACCAAATCGAAATGCCTGAGCACAATTTTGCAACTTTGAAATGTGTTAGTAAAACCATACGTATCATCACAACTACTTTGTGCATCCAGGTGACTGATACCTTGTTTTTTCAGGACAAATTGGGCTTTCATTTGGTAGTAAATGGTTATTGATATCTCCTAATTTTATTATCAAAGAAAAATAGTAAAAAAAACTTTTTAAAAAAAAATTTAGCTATATTTCTTGATACTACCATAACCTGCCAACAAAGAACAAACCAAAATAAATTCTTCTGCTCCTAACAATTGCAGTGATACCACATATGTGTATGTTATTTGTTGTCTGTACCCGTAGTACAGCCCAGAATCAATAGTGCGCATTTTGCTTTTTTTTTTTTTTTTGTCCTACCTAAAACACACTGACACTGACTGACACTGATGCTAATTTAAAAAAAATAAAAAAAAAATCCCGCCCAAAATATACTGACTCTAAACTTTGACCTTGACCTTTGACCCTGACCTTGACCCAAATACTAACCCTGGCACTAACCTAGATCAAACCTTTTCTTTATTTTTTCTTTTATTATTATTATTTATTTATTTTTCACACATTTTTTTCCCTCTCTGCAAAGAAAGAGAAAGATACATTGTATGTTTCCTCTCCATTCACAGAGAGTGAAAAACACGGGCGGACTTCACAATGACTACCATGGGCATATTAGTGTTTTAGTCATCAACTTGATTTTAATACTATATTGATTATGTATACACATGTTGGGTGTAATGTTGATGATACTGCCATTTACCTTGTGCTACACTGTTTAACATATTACCATGTTACTATAATATGTTTTATTATCATGTTATACTGACTCTGTACTATATCTATTGATTTTATGTGAGTGTCATCTATTGCGCTTTGCCTAAATGAGGTATCGATAAATCTAATGTTTTTTCTACATTTGATGACTCAGCCTGCCCTAGTGTTGTGTTTCATATAAAGTCCCAATTATCCCGTCTCCCCTCGGTTCCCCCTTTTTTTCTTTTTTTCACAATGACTATGACTGATCACTGTGGTTGCCAATCAGAGGCTACCACGGCGATCAGATGACCCGGTATCGGGAGTTCCAGGCCCCGATCGTTAGCATGGGGCCCGGGGCTCTTGGTGAGACCCTGGTTTCTGTGACTTGCAACGTGCTCCCAGCTGTGCGGTGAGCTCCCAGCACAAAGGGAAATACACATACATGCGGCCCCACAGCGAAAAATCTCACATCCGTGAGACCTCATATATGTGTTACGTCAGCAGGAAAGGGTTGAGTAAAGTTCAACCGTTTCACCCCCTTCTCTCCTATACATCTGATCTATAGCCTGCCTTTTCAGTAACCTGTATATTTGTATAATAACTCTTCAGCTCCCTTATCTTGCACATCAGCCTATTAAATTTTTCAATTTGATCCTCCTGCTGTGTAAGACTTGTTTGTGCTGTATCTAGAGCACCATTACCAAGCTCCATGTTTTAAAAATCCCAGTACCAGCATGTTTCCTCAATTCCAAAAAATGAGATCACCTTGGGGTGTCAACTTCACTAAAATGAGTTCATTTGTAGCTTTTCATATTGTGTTGGCATTTTTATTTTAACAGAAAATAAGAGAAGCTTTTTTTCAAAATGTTTGGTCTTTTCTTTTTTATATAGTAGAAACATTTTAAAAATAGTTATTAAATACCACCAAAAGAAAGCTCTATCTGTCTCAAAAAAATAAAAAATAAAATTCATTTGAGTTGCATGATGAAGTAACTGTCAGTCAAATATCACAGCACTGGAAACTGAAAAATGGCCTGGTAATGTAGGGGTATTGCAGGCTTGTAATCAAGTTAAAACTGAAGTCCAGGCACCAAAACTTCCATTTAAATATTCTTCGAAAGCTACAAAAGATATACAGTACTGTGCAAACATTTTAGGCAGGTGTGAAGAAATGCTGTAAAGCAAGAGTGTTGAAAAAAATATTAATTTTCAAAATGGAAAGTGAACAAAACTGAAGAAAAATCTAAATCAAATCAATATTTGGTGTGACTACCCCTTGGCTTCAAACCAGCATTAATTCTTCTAGGTACACTTGCATGAAGTTTTTGAAGGAACTCGATAGGTAGGTTGTTCCAAACATCTTGGAGAACTAACTTGAATTAAGAATCCAAACGAATAAATATAAGGATAAAAACAGTTCAATTGAACAATAAGAACAGCGCAGTGTGGGGTGGCTCAAGCCAACGTATTAACCCAGAATATTAACGGTCGCATGGCTCATCCTGGTAGCCACACTCCACCTATTCGGTTCCATGCCTGATTGATCCACCACCGTATGGTGAGCTGGGTCCACTACCTCTGGTAAGTTACCCTCTTTTTCTCTCCCCAACTCCCTGGAAGGTGAAGGCACTCCCGGGTGAATTTTCCTATTGTCCATATATCCATTCAAGAAACTGTCGGATATCTCTAGCAAAAGTGTGTTTTCAGTTGCCACTGTTTACTTTGATGTTTTATGGATTATCACATGCTTGTTTTCACTCACATTTGAACCAGTATTTTCCTCATATATTACATGCCCATGGCTATATATTGGTTTGTTTTTTATATTCACATATGATATTGTGTTTTTGGTAGTGGGTTATCATCATTGCTAAACTTCATGCTACCTATGTGCTTTTGTGTTTTTTTATTACACTTATACACTGAGGTTTTGTATCAACATATTTCACCACTGTGTTGCGATTTTTTTGCAATTCACTATCGCATGAGGTTTTTTACACTTATTCCGTGCTCTTCACTATGAGAGACGGATCATTATATATACCTTCTTTTTTAAGGTATGCTATGTTTTTTAGTTTTTAGCGCTACACTTGTTATTTACACGTTTATTTACAATTAGTCTTATTGTGGTGTTGGCTGCTCATACTTGGGGTTGGCGCAGCATTTTATTATATTTATTATGTAAACATTGATTGGATCACCAGAGGTGGAACATAAGAAGAAAAAAATAATTTATTTGGACATTGAGAACTTTATTCACATTTTATATGTTTGATGATTGTCGTAATAGTATTATATCACTAGTTGGTTAATGTTTAATAACGGCAGTGTTTTAACTTATTTTGGAGTGTTATTATATGCTAATTAGCACCCACGTAAATATATATATATATATATATATATATATATATATATATATATATATACAATATCTCAAAAAAGTGAGTACACCCCTCACTTTTTTTGTAAATATTTTATTATATCTTTTCATGTGACAACACTGAAGAAATGATACTTTGCTACAATGTAAAGTAGTAAGTGTACAGCTTGTATAACAGTGTAAATTTGCTGTCCCCTCAAAATAACTCGACACACAGTCATTAATGTTTAAACTGCTGGCAACAAAAGTGAATACACCCCTAAGTGAAAATGTCCAAATTGGACCCAATTAGCCATTTTCCTTCCCCGGTGTCATGTGACTTGTTCGTGTTATAGGGTCTCAGGTGTGAATGGGGAGCACGTGTGTTAAATTTGGTGTTATCGCTCTCATTCTCTCATACTGGTCACTGGAAGTTCAACATGACACCTCATGGCAAAGAATTCTCTGAGGATCTGAAAAAAAAGAATTGTTGCTCTACATAAAGATGGCCTAGGGTATAAGAAGATTGCCAAGACCCTGAAACTGAGCGGCAGCACGGTGGCCAAGACCATACAGCGGTTTAACAGTACAGGTATCACTCAGAAAAGGCCTCGCCATGGTCAACCAAAGAAGTTGAGTGCAAGTGCTCAGCGTCATATCCAGAGGTTGTCTTTGGGAAATAGACGTATGAGTGCTGCCAGCATTGCTGCAGAGGTTGAAGGGGTGGGGGGGGGGGGTCAGCCTGTCATTGCTCAGACCATACGTCGCACACTGCATTAAATTGGTCTGCATGGCTGTCGTCCCAGAAGGAAGCCTCTTCTAAAGATGATGCACAAGAAAGCCTGTAAACAGTTTGCTGAAGACAAGCAGACTAATGACATGGATTACTGGAACCATGTCCTGTGGTCTGATGAGACCAAGATAAACTTACTTGGTTCAGATGGTGTCAAGCGTGTGTGGCGGCAACCAGGTGAGAAGTACAAAGACAAGTGTGTCTTGCCTACAGCCAAGCATGGTGGTGGTAGTGTCATGGTCTGGGGCTACATGAGTGCTGCTGACACTGGGGAGCTACAGTTCATTGAGGGAACCATGAATGCCAACATGTACTGTGAGATACTGAAGCAGAGCACGATCCCCTCCCTTCGAAGACTGGGCCACAGGGCAGTATTCCAAAATGATAACGACCCCAAACACACCTCCAAGACAACCACTGCCTTGCTAAAGAAGCTGAGGGTAAAGGTGGTGGACTGGCCAAGCATGTCTCCAGACCTAAACCTTATTGAGCATCTGTGGAGCATCCTCAAAGGAAAGGTGGAGGAGCACAAGGTCTCTAACATGCACTAGTTCTGTGATGTCGTCATGGAAGAGTGGAAGAGGACTCCTATGGCAACCTGTGAAGCTCTGGTGAACTCCATGCCCAAGAGGGTTAAGGCAGTGCTGGAAAATAATGGTGGCCACACAAAATATTGACACTTTGGGCCCAATTTGGACATTTTCACTTAGGGGTGTACTCACTTTTGTTGCCAGCTGTTTAGACATTAATGGGAATATTTGGCACAGCAGTATCACATTTTAATTTTATTGCTGCAAGATGTAGCTCCTCTAGGAACAAGTGGCCACCATCTTGGGGTACCCAGTCGGGGTATTAGAAACAGAACATAGACTTTGTTAGAAGACTCTTCCTTAGATAAGAGGTATGCCATGGGCAGTCTGAATCAGAATGAATTAGCCTGAGTTAGTTAGAATCTGTTAACCCGGTACCTGCAAGAAACTTCGTCAAAAGTTATAAAGGTACTCAGTGCCTGGTCTGAAGTCTCTCAAAGGGGTGCATGCATGGTAGGTGTATCAAAAGAACAGGGCTTACAACTGGGGATGTGTGCTACCAAGGGCTACAAGTGCAGAATGCTGCAAGTGAAGACCTAAGTGCTGTTGCCATTAGTAACCAGTAGTGTGTTGGTCCTTAAGCTGCCAGCCAGTGTGTGTTCAGTGTGACTGGCATGGAAGACAGTATGCTCTGGTAACGAGGAGGTGTCGTCATGCAACCCTTCTCTCTAGTGACTGGTGCCCCTGTGTGCCTGGGACTGAAACAGTGTCACGGAGCCTATCTAGCCATATGTCATGAAACTTGTGAAGAGGATCCTCTAGAGTTGGCTTGATTCTACAGGCTCCGCGGTATCCCCTCAAAAGTTCTGCACCATGGAAGAAAGGCTGGCAATACAGCAACAAAAAAATTAAATACAAGAGAGTTAGGAGGACCCTGCTTTTGGGAGCTTACAATCTAATGGGGGGGGGGGGGGGGGCTGTGAGGGATGAACTGATGGGGGAAATAAAAGATTTGGTTATTAGCTGAAAGCAGGATAGGCTTCCCTGAAGAGATGAGTTTTCAGGGATTGCCTAGAAGTGCATAGAGTAGGAGATAGCTGGACTGATTGGTTTTTGGGATATGAAGTCTCAGGGGATGGGAAAGTCTCTGGAGAAGTCCTAGAGACGAGCATGAGAGGAAGAGACACGGGAGCTAAAGAGCAGGAGGTATTGGGAGGAGCAGAGAGGACGGTTTGGGTGATATTTAGAGACAAGATTGGTGATGTATCTCGGGAGTTGTAAATGGCTTTGTATGTTATTGTTAATGTTTTGAATTTAATTTGTTGGGCAATGGGAAATCAATGGGGGATTGGCAGAGAGGAGTAGCGGACACTGGGTAGTTAGTAAGGTGGATGAGTCTGGCAGCAGCATTAAAGCGTTTTATTGGATGTTTTAAGTTAAAGGATTTTTTCAATTAAGTGTATTAAAATCCACCCAAACACAACCCTCCGCTGAAAACAAATTGTATGCTGTATGTTGGGAACCATCTAAAAAAAGAAAAGAATACCTCAAGCACGCTGGTGCCCAAACTTCTAAAACATTGTAGTTATTGCTCAAATATCCTGTTTAAGCATCACAAACAAATCCAGATATAATAATAATAAACCCTAGTAATAAAATATTTACAGTGCAGCCCCTTATTCAGTAAAGCTGTGTAAAAAAGCAAAGACTGTAATATCCATTCATAGTTCATTTTTCTGGAGTCACTTCATATTTTTGATTGATTTCAAACTGGTTATCATGTTTCATCGCTCTTTTTCATTGAATGGATGCTAAATACTCCCTGAACAATTTTATTGGCTTGACAGAAGTTCTTTTTTAATACGAACATGCTGTATACTTATAGTATAATATGGCAGTCTGTTAGAACTATTAGAAAAAAGCAGGAAAAGGATTAGAAGTACAGCCAGAAATGATCTATTATCCTGCGTTGAGATTTTGCATAAAATGTAACCTGAAAGGATCCTTTTACAAACATCTGCAATATTGTAGAGTGGATAGCCAGCTTTTTTCTTTGTAAACTCCTCTTTCCTTTGTCTCCAGGGATGCCATTTGTGGGTTAGGGTTAGGGGTTGTATTAAACTCATGTAAAACTGCATACTATGTTTTCATAGGATTTCATAGGATTTATGTCTGAGACAGATTATTCATTTTAAAATACACATTTTTTAAATCGGGGGCACCAGTAACTTTACATAGAGTGAAGCTGTCAAGCTATTAATCTTATACAAAAAACAAAAAAATGCAGCATTGTGTATTACTGAACTTTACAATTGCATAGATAATGCCATAAACAATGAAAATCAGCATTGCTAAAAAATGTGACTATGAACATAAAAAAATATTTTTGTGTGTAATGACTTGGTTAAATTGATGATAGGCAACTCCTATCCTCATATTGATTAGTGGTTCCAAATTAATAATAACTACTGCAGTAGGGAACAGACACAAAAGATATGCTCAGCATCTTTCCAAATAACTGTTCTGCTTTATTATGACGCAATTGAAGGTTTTTATGCACATGATTATGTAGGTATCACATTAATATTACAATTGTACGTTTATGGTAACAAGGGGCGTTACATAGGCAGGCTAATTCTAATCAGGACTCGAAAGAATGTAAACATGTACTGAAAACATTATTAGTGCTGTGTGCACAGTGAGGGCAGTGTGCAATACATACAAAATACAATACAATTATATACAGAACTTACAAATTTCCATTACAGTCTCCCCTCTTTTGATCAATATTTTGATCACTAACCATACCTGCTATAACCTTTAACCTGGAACCTCCACACGCTTAGGTGGAGGTAGTCCTGGCCAAAGAGGCAGCAAAACTCCATTGTCGAGAAAATAATAGCTGAGCAACTTTTTTCATTACCAAATGACTTTTCATTGTGAAAAACAAATGATTGATAAGACATATTTACAGAGTACTGGCTGTACACTCCTGTGGCCAGAATGGCCTTCTAGCTGAATTGTGGGCATGCTGACTTATCAGCATATGTAAACACAGACAATTCTACATAAAATGGAAAACGTACAAAAGACAAAATATGACTTCAAAATGGCTGAACTACTTTTCAAATATATATATCCCTTACAAATAAAGTAATTGAATCAAAAAAGTACCCTAGACTGTGATCACAAGAGGGAAACAAATCAAACACAGAGATTTCTTTAATTTAGTCATTTTTGCAGTGTCTGGTGTAGATCCAGGTGACTTTTCCTTCAAGTTTTGCAAAAACTGTACATGAAATAGATGCTGTATTGAGTCTCCAAACATTTCCTTATATATAAATGTCTCTTAACAATCCACAAGTCACCTGGCTTTAGTTTTAGATCCTTCCAAACTTTTAGGATCTGGAATTGGGGAGACAACACATGAATGAGTTTGTCAAAAAACCTTAAAAGATCAGCAACGTTCTCTGTGAGATCCGAATGGAGGACTTCAGCTGCTGAGACAAAATATAAGCAAGCGAGTAACACACTCCCAAACAAAATCCCATAGGGAGAGAGTCCAATATCCCCCTTAGGGGCTTCATAAAATATAAGAAAACATTCAGGCAAAAGTTTTCTAGTTTCTTACACTACTTTGTCCACTAAATTGTAGACAGTAGGGGGTGTAAAAATAAAACCTCAAAACTTCTAGTATAGACTCTCCTATAAAAAATGATGTCTTCTGTTACTCTCTGTAATTTCTGCACTCCATATTTACAAACTACTTCTGATAACACTTTTTACTGTGGCCTTTGCAGTAGCATTTGTCACTGGACATCCAGAAAACATGTCCATACAGACAAAATGCATACTCGTAAGATCCTGACTTGGGCATCTGGATATATCTTTTTTGTAATCTCTGGAAGGGATGTTCAGCTTTTGGTAACACCTTTGGTAACAGGTAAAACAAGAAGTGGTATGTTATAAAAACAACTGTGGAGAACCCTGGCTCTATCCCACGCTCATTTACTAAGGCAGCCATAACTGCTTGTGACTGATGACACGGTCCATGTGTCAAGCTGGAGGGAAAAGAGTGGCTGGCAAATAACTGTTCTGCTTTATTATGACGCAATTGAAGGTTTTTATGCACATGATTACGTAGGTATCACATTAATATTACAATTGTACGTTTATGGTAACAAGGGGCGTTACATAGGCAGGCTAATTCTAATCAGGACTCGAAAGAATGTAAACATGTACTGAAAACATTATTAGTGCTGTGTGCACAGTGAGGGCAGTGTGCAATACATACAAAATACAATACAATTATATACAGAACTTACAAATTTCCATTACAGTCTCCCCTCTTTTGATCAATATTTTGATCACTAACCATACCTGCTATAACCTTTAACCTGGAACCTCCACACGCTTAGGTGGAGGTAGTCCTGGCCAAAGAGGCAGCAAAACTCCATTGTCGAGAAAATAATAGCTGAGCAACTTTTTTCATTACCAAATGACTTTTCATTGTGAAAAACAAATGATTGATAAGACATATTTACAGAGTACTGGCTGTACACTCCTGTGGCCAGAATGGCCTTCTAGCTGAATTGTGGGCATGCTGACTTATCAGCATATGTAAACACAGACAATTCTACATAAAATGGAAAACGTACAAAAGACAAAATATGACTTCAAAATGGCTGAACTACTTTTCAAATATATATATCCCTTACAAATAAAGTAATTGAATCAAAAAAGTACCCTAGACTGTGATCACAAGAGGGAAACAAATCAAACACAGAGATTTCTTTAATTTAGTCATTTTTGCAGTGTCTGGTGTAGATCCAGGTGACTTTTCCTTCAAGTTTTGCAAAAACTGTACATGAAATAGATGCTGTATTGAGTCTCCAAACATTTCCTTATATATAAATGTCTCTTAACAATCCACAAGTCACCTGGCTTTAGTTTTAGATCCTTCCAAACTTTTAGGATCTGGAATTGGGGAGACAACACATGAATGAGTTTGTCAAAAAACCTTAAAAGATCAGCAACGTTCTCTGTGAGATCCGAATGGAGGACTTCAGCTGCTGAGACAAAATATAAGCAAGCGAGTAACACACTCCCAAACAAAATCCCATAGGGAGAGAGTCCAATATCCCCCTTAGGGGCTTCATAAAATATAAGAAAACATTCAGGCAAAAGTTTTCTAGTTTCTTACACTACTTTGTCCACTAAATTGTAGACAGTAGGGGGTGTAAAAATAAAACCTCAAAACTTCTAGTATAGACTCTCCTATAAAAAATGATGTCTTCTGTTACTCTCTGTAATTTCTGCACTCCATATTTACAAACTACTTCTGATAACACTTTTTACTGTGGCCTTTGCAGTAGCATTTGTCACTGGACATCCAGAAAACATGTCCATACAGACAAAATGCATACTCGTAAGATCCTGACTTGGGCATCTGGATATATCTTTTTTGTAATCTCTGGAAGGGATGTTCAGCTTTTGGTAACACCTTTGGTAACAGGTAAAACAAGAAGTGGTATGTTATAAAAACAACTGTGGAGAACCCTGGCTCTATCCCACGCTCATTTACTAAGGCAGCCATAACTGCTTGTGACTGATGACACGGTCCATGTGTCAAGCTGGAGGGAAAAGAGTGGCTGGCAAATAACTGTTCTGCTTTATTATGACGCAATTGAAGGTTTTTATGCACATGATTACGTAGGTATCACATTAATATTACAATTGTACGTTTATGGTAACAAGGGGCGTTACATAGGCAGGCTAATTCTAATCAGGACTCGAAAGAATGTAAACATGTACTGAAAACATTATTAGTGCTGTGTGCAGAGTGAGGGCAGTGTGCAATACATACAAAATACAATACAATTATATACAGAACTTACAAATTTCCATTACAGTAACAAGCAAGCTCACAGTGAAAAAAAAGTATTATTCTTTAATATCAAGTGTCCAATAAAAAGAGAGAGATTTTTTCTCCCAATTTTCATCAAAAGTGCAAATTGGGGTATTATACGTATTACTGTCCAAAAAGTGACTCTAGTGATGATAATCCTGATCAGAAGAGGGTGACATCACACGTGCCCCCCCCCCCCCCCCCCCCCCCCCCCAAGAAAATCCAGAGAAGTTGTCCTCAATTTTAAAACAAGAAAGAGGCTGGATAGTGCATTATCGCTAGTTTAAAAATGTATTTAGAACACATAACATCAAGGTACTCACACATTTTAGGTGCTTCCAGTGCACCAAACTATAAAAGCATTAAGCATAGGATTCTTCTCCAAACGACTTCCAAATTTGTATGTGTCAGCAGCTTGTACAAACAAACATGTATCCGAGCTCCAGGAGTACCAGATGTACTGTGGGAGACCAGATATAGTAAATGCAGGGTCCTGGGTTTAGTAACACTTTAACTTTTAATGTTGTTTGCCATAGACAGACACACATACTGCATCTCCATTGGGTTGTTCTGTGGCTGCAGACTTTTTGCTGTAATCATCCTGTAGTAGTAATTCAATTTAGATTGTGGATAATTCTGCAGTCATGTGTAATCAGTTTACCACAATATACAGATCAGTGGTAATGGGATTGGGCCAACACAGAGGAAAAATAGGTGCCTACCCCAGGGATGGTCCAAGGCATCATGCTGCCTGGGTCCAAGAATGAAATGCTGCCCCCCCCCATCCATTATTTTCATGATATTTTTTATATCATGATAATTAAAACTAAAATTATATTTATCAGGAAGTCAGATTTACATGCAACATCGCCTTGTCTATATGCAAAATTATGTAGCGCTGGTAGATTTTTAGTCTGCCGCTTATAGGTAAATTGAATGGATCATCTGTGCTATACATTGTTCAGGTTTAATCTAAGGTTAGTTTAGCCTCTGTTCCAGCTTGGCTGTGTTGCGTGCAGTTCCACATTGCGCCTGTGGGCGTCGTTGTCATCGTGGGTCAATGTTGGAAAGCAACAAGCTGAAGTGTATGAGTGCTCTTCTGTCCCGGAGATAACTCGGCAGAGGTGGTCCTCCGAGTTGCATTCTGGGAGAGGGTATTTATGGGGCAGACGCCATGTTTCAGGGAGCTTTTTGCCTCGTGGCCCTCCTGGCCTAGAGGTATGTGTCAGTGAGTGCTATCTCGTAGCCCTCTGGCTTGGAGGGTTACGCCACTGCAGCCGGACGGGTAGGCCCAGAAGTCTGTCTGGGGCCTGCTACTGCTAGGATGGTCCTGTGCTGTCTGTCCTGCGGGAAGAAGCTGGACAATTGAGAAGAATCCAGGGGAGGACCTGTCTTGCAAGGGACCATGCGGAGCGCTGGTCTGGAGAGGGGCCTGGTGACTCAATTGGAGGACTCAACTAAGTTACCCTACCACACAAGTACTGCCGGGTCAGCTTAAAGGTTCTGGTACTGTGTTTGCTGTTCATCGAAAACTACTACATCCTGTGGCAGAGGATCGTATGAGTTTGTCCCACCAAAGTCTGTGGCAGAGACTTTTTGTTCGTGCTGCGTACCGGCTGCTAGGTCAGTGAGAGAAACCTATCCAGGCGGGCAAAGATTTAATCCTAAACTGAGGATACATTCATCCTAAAGATTTAAATTCCTTGACGCTATGCCAAGAAAAGGTATTTGAACACCCCTGCAACTCTCCTTCTACCTCTTTCCTGCTACTTCTTCCAGTTATCCCCATTAAAGCATTGAAAAAGTACTTAAGTGACTGGTGCCTACATTGCCTCGCAGTAAGCTCAAGACCTCGCAGAGACCCCTAGATCCGATGTTGGTGAAATTACAGGTAACAAGGTGACGGTAACGGCCCGTTTTAAATCAGCAGCTCCACTGTGATTTAGTGCTACAATTATATGACATACCATTATGTTCAATTCCAAGGGGAGGGCTAGGGCAGTGGAGGGGCAGATTAGGGCACTATATAGACAGGCTAGAATAGTATATGGATAGGCTAGGGTAGTATATAGACAGGCTAGGGCAGTATAGGGGCAGGTTAGGGTAGTATATAGACAGGCTAGGATAGGATATAGACAGGCTAGGGTAGTATTTAGACAAGCTAGGGTAGTATATAGGCAGGCTAGGGTAGTATATGGATGTATATGGAAGTATATGGAAAGGCTAGGGTAGTATATAGACAGGCTAGGGTATTATAGGGGCAGGCTAGGGTAGTATATAAACAGACTAGGGGTGGCCTAGGGTAGTATAGGGATGGGCCAGGGTAGTATAGGGGCAGGCTAGGGTAGTATAATGGCAAGCTAGGTGTGTATAGTGATTTTTAAACGTGACAGGTTCTGCAACATTTGGCCATCCAGCAGATCAGCAGCCACTACTAGAAAAAATGATAGACCTTTGTGTTCTGTCACACAGAACTAACTTATATTACCTCTCTGTTCTTCTCTCCCAGTGCTCCCACAGTGTTCAGTGCCTAGCATGCACCAGAGCAGAAGACGCGAGGCCGGTCACACCCCCTCCTCTAGTTCCTACCAATGCTGGTGGAGCCAGTGGGGAAGGGATCTTTCGTTGCTCTCTATCTCCTGTGGGGACCCGCCCCCGGCAGCACACACACCTGAGCTCTTCCTGTGTGCTCGGGTGTTTAACAGCCGGTGTAAAAGCATCCTCATGCCCAGCAACTATGAGTATGCGTGCTGAGGGCTGGAACATGAGAAACTTGCACTCAAATTGTATTATGATAATCACTATTATACCTGTTCTCTTGGTTTTATGTGATTTTAATAGGATTTGTTGAATAAAATTTGTATGATTTTTATAATCTATGTACTGATATCTGTGCCTTAAGCCCTAGCTCACACTGGTGTGGCTTTGAAATGGTTCTACTTCAGCGCCATTTCAAAGCCGCAAATCAGTGCACCACTGATTTCATAGCGGCATGCAACTTCATTTAACAGATGTTTACACAATGAAATTGGACAAAAGTAGTAGTGCAGGAACCTTTTTCATAATCGCTGTGAAATGAGTTGCGGCAATATGAACAGTCCCATTGGCAATGAGGTGGGACTTGTAGTGTGATTTGGACCTGTCGAATCACATGGCTATTTGCACCGGTGTGAACGAGGGCTAAAAGGCCCATTCCAAACCGATTTTGTTAAATGCAGTGAAAAAAATCTTCAGAAATGCAAACCATTGAGCTTTAAAAAACTTGGATTAACCTCACCTTTGATAGTTTTGTAATCTTTACAGTGACGTGTCATTTATACTAGTAGCTCACTAATAAATGAACAAACTCATTATTTATCCTCTAGAGAAGGACAGGGTTCAGGGAAAGTCCAGGCAAAAACAAACTTCAGTTATCAATGCTTCACGTGGAAAGGTATTTACCTGTGTATTTATTTGACTATTTGATTCTGAACATGCAGTTTGGGATACATAATATTCCATAATTGCTTTGGGGGGGGGGGTATGTATTGCAGTACATACTTTACTGATGATTTTGCATTGTGACCTTTCTTTAGTGCTATAGAGGTGACTGTGTAATGTTGTTTGACACCAGTAGATGGAGAACTGGGCATTGTTATTCCAGCTGCCTACTGTCATTTCAATAGATTTCTCCAATACCTAACAACTGATATGCAAAAGTCATACAGTATATTGTTCATCTGATTCAGATCTGCACTCATACATACCAGTCAGAATAGTAATCTGATCAATATATGGAATGCAGCATTGCCTGGCTTTGGAGATTTAGTTTTTTCAATCAACATGTAAATTAACTATATCATTGTATTTTTAATATGGACAATGATTGTAAAATACTTTTGGTTTGCAAATAGTACTTTTGTATTTTTGTAATTGTTTGCTTATAGTGCATGGTCCAGCCAGAAGATTTTGTTAGTTTTATATAGGGTGTGAAAGGGTTAGAACCCAACATCAACATAGAAATAAAAAGAATTTGCTTTAGTATAGTAGAGGAAGGATAGAACCCACTGTCAGACTTTTATTCCGTATGTGTTTCTGTTGTAGGATTGACAGTACAGTATAATTACAAGCTACTCATTAAATAGTATATGCATTTTTTTAACTGCTTTGGAGGTAGTGCAACAGTATTTTGCTTTGTACTTGTTACTTTAATGCTGGACTACATTCAAACAGCTAAAGAGCCTCCTAAGTGACCTGGTAAGTTGTGCAAAGGACACCTTTACCAATTCACTAAGTAAAATCATCGATTTCCCTATAAACTCTGAAAGCAGGAAGCAGTTTTATAATGGAGAGATGTTAAAATGCTAAATACAACCAATTAATATATATATATATATATATATATATATATATATATATATGTTGTGATACCACTGGTATCAAAATTTTAAGCCAGACAATAGGCTTTCTGATAAAAGTGATCTGAGCAGCTCTACGGCCTCCTGATCAATTTTTATAGAGTTCAGAAAGGCCCCCTCCTCCCACTGCTGTCCCTAATCTTTCCCATTAAATAATAAAAAAAAGAAAACAAAGAAAAGGTCTAAAAAATTAATCAAAAGGGTAACTCCACTTTCGTGGGGAAAAAAAAATAGCAAATAAAGAATAAATAATATAGCGTGTACAATTACGATACAAGTCATATTGTAATTGAATGTTATTAAAAAGTACCTTTCCTTTTCAATCTGCAGCTGCTGTAATTTTCTGTAAATGTAAAGCAATATGGCTACATGAAGTTGTTCTGTACACAGAGTGTGTACTGGCCACTTCCCAGAAACATAATTTCCTGCTTGTGTGATTGGATCACTAATTTTCCCAGAAGCCTGCCTAAGATACAAGTCAGATTTCAGGCAGAGATATTTCCAATAGGAACACGTCTAAAGGGATGCAGGCACAGCAGCTTTGCTCATTAGTACCCTGCAGCTGCCACAGCTGCCTGATAATTATGAAACCACTCCCATTAGACCCACTGAGCCCAGAGGCACAGACAAACACACATGGATTTCTTCAGAATAACAAAAGGTAGGAATCTGCAACAAAGGTTGTTATAATCCTTGCAATGTACATAGATCACCCAGGGGAGGTGTTATTTTTTCTCAACAAAAGCGGAGTTAAGCTGTAAATAAAATAAATATTATTAATAAAACAAATTTACCCAAGTGCGACAAGGATCCTGAAAAATGTGCCTCTTACAGGCCTATATCCTTACTTAACCACTAGGCGTCCGCGCTATAGCCGAAAGACGGCTACAGCGCGGACTTCAATTGCCGGGAGGGCGTCCCTGGACGTCCTCCTGTTTACTTCCGCATTGCGCGCTCCCGCGGGTGCGCATCGCGGAAGTTTTGTGCTGGCCGTGTCCCTCGGACACAGCCAGTCACAGATTACCGTAAACGGCCAATGACAGCGGCCGTTTACAGTGCGATCGGCGGTGCCAATGAGAGAGGATCTCATATGTAAACATATGAGATCATCTCTCATCGCCGGCTCTCCCTCCTCACACAGAGACAGCGTGTGAGGAGGGAGAGCGGAACCGCTGCGGCGGTGAGTGTAAAAGAAAAAAAAAAAAGGAAAAAAAGGTGTCCCGCTGTTAACGGTCCCTGCCATCTGCCCTGCCATCTGCCCCTGCCATCTGCCCCTGCCATCTGCCCCTGCCATCTGCCCTGCCATCTGCCCTGCCATCTGCCCCTGCCATCTGCCCCTGCCATCTGCCCCTGCCATCTGCCCTGCTATCTGCCCCTGCCATCTGCCCTGCTATCTGCCCCTGCCATCTGCCCTGCCATCTGCCCCTGCCATCTGCCCCTGCCATCTGCCCTGCCATCTGCCCTGCCATCTGCCCCTGCCATCTGCCCTGCCATCTGCCCCTGCCATCTGCCCTGCTATCTGCCCCTGCCATCTGCCCCTGCCATATGCCCTGCTATCTGCCCCTGCCATCTGCCCTGCCATCTGCCCCTGCCATCTGCCCCTGCCATCTGCCCCTGCCATCTGCCCTGCCATCTGCCCCTGCCATCTGTCCCTGCCATCTGCCCTGCCCTGCCATCTGCCCCTGCCATCTGCCCTGCCATCTGCCCCTGCCATCTGCCCTGCCATCTGCCCCTGCCATCTGCCCTGCCATCTGCCCCTGCCATCTGTCCCTGCCATCTGCCCTGCCCTGCCATCTGCCCTGCCATCTGTCCCCAGTGCCATCTGTCCCCACTGCCACGTATAAGTGCCATCTGTCATCAGTGCCACATAGTGCCATCTGTCATCAGTGCCATCTGTCATCAGTGCCACATAGTGCCATCTGTCATCAGTGCCATCTGTCATCAGTGCCATCTGTCAGTGTCACGTGCCATCTGTCATCAGTGTCACGTGTCATCAGTGCCACGTATCAGTGCCACCTGTCATCAGTGTCATCAGTGCCACGTATCAGTGCCATCTGTCATCAGTGTCATCAGTGCCACGTATTAGTGCCATCTGTCATCAGGGCCACGTATTAGTGCCATCTTTCATCAGTGCCACGTGTCATCAGTGCCACATATCAGTGCCATTTGTCATCAGCGCCACATGTCATCAGTGCCACATATTAGTGCCATCTGTCAGTGCCACGTATTAGTGCCATCTGTCAGTGCCACGTATTAGTGCCATCTGTCATCAGTGCCATGTATTAGTGCCATCTGTCATTAGTGCCATCTGTCATCAGTGCCACATCAGTGCCATCTGTCATCAGTGCCACGTATCAGTGCCATTTGTCATCAGTGCCACGTCAGTGTCACATGTCATTGTCCTGGTTCTCCAGGGCCTTCAAAAGTGTAAGAGGTAGTCAACAAATTAGATGTGTAATTTATGCTCCTAGAACACCTGATGGTGCTCCCTGCATGTTGGGCCTCTCTATGTGGCCAGGCTGTGAAAAAGTCCCACACATGTGGTATCGTAATACTCAGGAGGAGTAGCAGAATGTATTTTGGGGCGTCATTTGTGGTATATACATGGCATGTGAGAGAAATAACCATTACAATGACAATTTTGTGGGGGTAAAAAAAAAAAAAAATCTTCATTTTGCAAAGAATTGTGGGAAAAAATGACAACATCAAAAACCTCAACATGCATCTTACTAAATACCTTGGATTGTCTACTTTCAAAAAAGGGGTCATTTGGGGGGTATTTGTACTTTCCTGACTTGTTCGGGTCGCAAGAAATGAGATGGGCCGTCAGTACATCAGGTGTGATCAATTTTTTATGATTTGCACCATAACTTGTAGACTCTCTAACTTTCACAAAGACCAAATAATATCCACTAATTTGGGTTATTTTTACCAAAGATATGTAGCAGTATAAATTGTGGCCAAAATTTATGAAGCAAAATTACTAATTTGCAAAATTTTATCACAGAAACTAAGAAAAATGCGTTTTTTTTCAAAATTTGCGGTCTTTTTTCATTTATAGCGCAAAAAATAAAAAACCCAGAGGTGATCAAATACCACCAAAAGAAAGCTCTATTTGTATGAAAAAAAGGACAAAAAATTCATTTGGGTACAGTATTACATGACTGAGTAATTGTCATTCAAAGTGTGAGAGCGCTGAAAGCTGAAAATTGGTCTGGTCACGAGGGGGGTTTAAGTGTCCAGTTGTCAAGTGGTTAATGCAGACACCAAATTGCTGGCATGAATACTGGCCTTGCGTCTTTCTACAGTAATCGAAGATCTTATACATGTTGATCAGACTGGACTTATGCCGGATAAGGGCACTGATATCAATATTTGTCACCTATTTCTAAATTTGGCCACAGGCTATGATAACTCCGGTACAAGGGATGTGGTTTCCTTAGATGCTAAGAAAGCCTTTGACTCCATCGAATGGGTCTTTCTCCGGTGGGTGCTGCTCAGATTTGGCTTTGGGCCTCAATATCTTTAATGGCTAAGTATGCTGTATCTTGCCCCTCGAGCTAAGGTGAGGATGAATTATAGAATATCAGACTCGTTTCTCCTGGAGTGGGGCAATTACCAGGAATGCCCATTATCCCCAAGTCTTTTGGCCCCGGCTCTTGAACCAAAGGCCATTATGATCTGGGAATCCAAGCACATTGAGGGCTGGCGGGTCGGTCTGTTTGGGGAAAAAATTTCGCTTTACGCAGGTGACACTCTGCTGTATTTGCATGATGCCCATTCCTCCCTATAGGCTGCCCTTGCCATCTTTGAGGAATTTGGAAGATATTCGGGTATCCGGATCAATTAGAATAAATCGGTGCTATTTCCACTTGACTCCGGTGCTCGAGAATCTGCAATTAATTCCCAATTTCTATGGGCTGATGACTTCAAATATTTATGAATCAGGGTTACAAAGGACCTAGAAAGCTTTTGTAGTCCTATTCACCACCCTATTCTTTGGGCAATTGAAGGAAAAGTACACTGTATGGTTTTCTCTACCATAAATATCCTCAAATGATTTTTCTCCCAAAATGTAATTACATCTCTAGGAATTGTACTATCGGGATAGGCGGGAGTTTTTTTTTCGGGAGGCGGATCGTTGTGTGGGCTCCTTTCTCTGGTGTGGCACTGTTTAGTTGCCAGTTCAATGTGGGGGCCTCGCTCTACCCAATCTTCAGGTATATTACTGGGCAGCAATTTTGGTTATGGTTAGGTGGTGGTTTACACGATTGAGGGTGAATGCTGCAGTCTGTCTTGAGGCTTCTATTCTGAGCTCCCTCACGGAACTGGCTAATTTGGTGTATCGGGGTGCTAGGGCTTATACTACTCTCCGTGTTCCTACTAGAACTACTCTTAAGGTTTGGGCTATAGCTAGGAAACATTTTCTAAAGTCCAATCAGTGATCACCCTACAATCCCTTGTGGGGTAACCCCAACTTGACACACTTCAGAACAATTCCTGATCCCCAGGTTTGGGCACGTCATGGTATTAGAACTATAAGGGATGTTATGTCTGGAGGTGCTCTGCTGTCCTTTCGGGACCTCTCTTTTAAGTATGGGCTGCCCGTTGGATGCAGTTCTGATACTACCAATTGCGTTAAGCAACTCAATCACAGTTCTCTGACTCCCCAAATTTGGAAACTGACCCAAACACAAGGTGGTAGTAACTGTAAGCACAAGTACATAAGTGGACACACTGTCTGAAATGTTTCGCTAAATAAGCAATAAGTCCATAAATAGTTCAAGGGTTAATCGTGGCAGATCAATGGCAGCTTCAGAGAGCTGACTCTGTGTTTAGGCAAGAAGAAGGTAGAGAAGGAAGCACCACCTGAGTGTAGTATTAGAGACAGCTGTTAATGGCACAGATAAAATCACACTTACAGGAAACAGGAAATACAAAGGCTCATCTGTGGCTGTGTGTCAGTAGTCCGTGAGCAGCAACAACGACTGCAGCTTCCCATCTCTGCATAGAAAAACGGATCCAGATCTGAGGCTTCCCTACGGACCACTGACACACAGAAGAGTCTTTGTATTTCCTGTTTCCTGTGATTTTATATGTGCCATTAAAAGCTGTCTCTAATACTACACTCAGGTGGCGCTTCCTTCTCTACCTTCTTCTTGGAAACTGACCCGCTGGAAGAATTGATGCCAACCGACTGGATATAACTAGTTCAGGTCCACATCCCTAATACATAGTGTGCAAAAAGGTTCCTCAAAGATGGGATTTTAATGGACCATGAACAAAGAAGATTCTTAAAATATTGCAAATTTATTGTTACAAAAATATAGTATTAACAATAGGTTACATATAATAAAAACAAACACATGGTGAAAAAGAACAACATGGGACATAGAAACTGGAACTGACCCGGTGGAAGATATTCTTTCACAGGAGCAGCTCTCTAAACCTCTCTTCAGGCTTTATTTGACCCTCTGGAGTGTGGAGTCTCCCAAGATGGGGAAAATGTGGGAAAAGTGGAATGTTTTGAAAATATCTCTAAACTGGTTATCTCCTTTAAGGATAAGTTTCTCCAGGCTAAATGTCTACACCGTGTGTATTACACGCCCCACAGATTGCATCAAATCTACCCGAATAGGTCCCCTGAATATACCCGTTGTCCCTCTTCTATTGGGACATTCTTTCACATATTGTGGACCTGCTCAAGGGTGGCTCGGTTCTGGACGGAGGTCTTTGACCTTATTTACATACATCTGCAACTGTCCCTCCCTATTTCCCGGAGTTGGCCCTTTTGGGTATATAGGATGATGAACGGAGGTCTAGATACACTAAACTACTGGTTTCCTATTTATTGTATTTTTGCAAGGAAGGAAATTCTATACAGGTGGACCCCCCCCAAGCCTCATGGGAATCTGCCATTAATGTGGTGTTACCTTTGTACAAGTTAACATATATTAGTAGGAATTGTCCTAAAAAATACAACAAGACCTGGCAACCATGGTTATCACTATAACAGCGATTGTTTTTTCTTTTTTTGGTTTGGTGTGATTTGAGGATCCCTATGTGCAGTTTTGTATCAAAAACTTGTCCTGTATGTCAATGTTGATGATTATACCACGTTGTGTTGCTATGTACTTATTTTATTCTTGTACCACTTATATTTTAAATTAAAGAGCAATCCTTGTTTGTTAATAATAACAAATTTTTAAAGCACCTCCTCCCACCATGCTAGCATGCAAATGAAAATACGCACGTAGGTCCTGCACGCATATGTAAATGGTGATTGCACCACACTAGGGAAATATTGCCACAAATGTCAGAGCTCATGTTTAGTTCTAAACTGGTAAGATGTAAAGGCTATTAAAACATCACCTATGGAGATTTTTAGGTATCAGAGATTGTCAACATTTCCTGGGCGTGTGCAGTTTTAAATCTTGACATGTTTGATATCTACACTGAGCAAAATTATAAACGCAAACCTTTTGTGTTTTCCCCTACTCATCATTAACTGAATTCAAAGATCTATGACTTTTTTCTATGTACACAAAAGGCCTATTTCTCTCGAATATTGTTCACAAATCTGTGTTAGCGAACACTTCTCCTTTGCCGAGATAATCCATCCACCTCACAGGTGTGTCATATCAAGATGCTGATTAGACAGCATGATTATTGCACAGGTGTGCCTTAGGCTGGCCATAATAAAAGGCCACTCTAAAATTTGCAGTGTTATCACACAGCACAATGCCACAAGTTTTGAGGTAGCATGCAATTGGCATGCTGACTGCAGGAATGTCCACCAGAGTTGTTGCCCTTATTTATTTATAGCGCCATCAATTTATGCAGCGCTTTACATATACATTGTACATTCACATCAGTCCCTACCCTCAAGGAGCTTACAACCTAAGGTCCCTAAGACACATTCATACATATACTAGGGCAAATTTAGACAGGATCTGATTAACCTACCAGCATGTCTTTAGAGTGTGGGAGGAAGCCAGAGTAAACCCATGCAGGCACAGGGAGAACATGGAAACTCCAGGCAGATGGTGTTGTGGTTGGGATTCGAACCCTTTTTGCTACTAGGTGAAAGTGCTAACCACTACACCACTGTGCTGCCTACTGCCCTTGACTTGAATGTTCATTTCTATAAGCCATCTCCAAAGGTGTTTCAGAGAATTTAGCAGTACATCCAACCGGCCTCACAACTGAAGACCACGTGCAACCACACCAGCCCAGGACCTCCACATCCAGCATCTTCACCTCCAAGATCATCTGAGACCAGCCACCCGGACAGCTGCTGCAACATTTGGTTTGCATAACCAAAGAATTTCTGCACAAACTGTCAGAAACCGTCTCAGGGAAGTTCACCTTGCATGCTCATTGTCCTCATCGGGGTCTCGACCTGATTGCAGTTCGTCGTCGTAACCGACTTGAGTAGGCAAATGCTCAAATTCTATGGCATCTGGCACTTTGAAGAGGTGTTCTCTTCATGGACGAATCCCGGGTTTTCACTGTACAGGGCAGATGGCAGACAGTGTGTATGGCGTTGTGTGGGTGAGTGATATGCATATGCTATGGACAATGACGACAGGTGCATTTTATTGATGGCATTTTGAATGCACAGAGATACTGTGACATGATCCTGAGGCCCATTGTTGTGCCATTCATCCACAACCATCACCTCTTGTTGCAGCATGATAATGCCCCATGTTGCAAGTATCTGTACACAATTCCTGGAAGCTGAAAACATCCCAGTTCTTGTATGGCCAGCATACTCATCGGACATGTCCCCCATTGAGCATGTTTGGGATTCTCTGGATCGGTGTATACGACAGAGTTCCTGCCAATATCCAGCAACTTTGCACAGCCATTGAAGAGGAGTGGACCAATATTCCACAGGCCACAATCAACAACCTGATCAACTCTATGCGAAGGAGATGTGCTGCACTGCGTGAGGCAAATGGTGGTCACACCAGATACTGACTGCTTTTTGGACCCCCCCCCAATACAGTAAAATTGCACATTTTAGAGTGGCCTTTTATTGTGGCCAGCCCAAGGCACACCTGTGCAATAATCAACATCTGGATATGCCACACCTGTGAGGTGGATGGATTAATTCGGCAAAGGAGAAGTGCTCACTAACACAGATTTAGACAGATTTGTGAACAATATTTGAGAGAAATAGGCCTTTTGTGTACATTTAAAAAGTCATAGATCTTTGAGTTCAGCTCATAATAAATAAGGGAAAACACAAAAGTGTTATATTTATAATTTTTCTCAATGTATTTACTTGGCATAACATCGTCTTGTATATTTTACAAAAAATGGATATTATATTGTGTTTGTGTGCACTGAAATGCATTTAAGTGTATTTTTACCTGAAAATTTGTGTTTGATAAACGGGTGCACAAAAATCATGCAACAAAAATTAGAAAAACCGCCGATTTATTTTCTATTATTTCTCATTTTGGATAGAGTAAGGGATGTTTATAACCCCCTGTAAGTTTTTTTGTTGCCATCTCTGTCCTATTGGGATTTCCATTCACTTTTTGCCCCATAGCCAAAACAGGAAGAGAGAGGAAATCCTGGGGTGTCACAAGAGGCACTGGAAATAGTGTCCCCATTGGAAGATTTCCTTTCTATTAGTCTGGTGTCAACCCAAAATTTGGGATTTTCTTTTTATAATCCCTCTCCACTCTACCCAAAACTTAAAAAAAATCAGTTTTGCCTTTAGTTATACTTTAACATTCTTGCCTACTTTCTTTTCAACTGTTAAAATGTGCATTTTTTTGGGCACATCTTGCAGAATCTGCAAAATGCTCACTGCAACGCTGTGTGCCACAACCCTGGGCCAGATTTATAAGGGAGCAAAACTGGAAATTGCCCTGGCCCCCCCTGACAGAAGGGGCTCCCCTTTTTACAAAATGATATAAAATAATAAAAAATTATAATAAAATAATAGAAAATTCATAAAATAACATACTTTCTTTTATTAACTGTGTCTTGGGAAGTAATATTTTGCCAGCCATTATCTGTAAAACTCTGGACTGGCATATTGTATTGTTTTTCAAAAATAAATTTTGGCGGCTCAAGCAAACCACACTATGACTGTGTGTGTGTGGGGGCATGTGTGACATCTGTGTATAAATAGCTTTCCGAACCTGAAGTGCCCCGGGCCCCCCAAGGTCTAAATCTGGTTCTGTCAGAACCATGTGTTTTTGTGCATTCAGACACATCACGACATGCTGTGTAGATGTTAATAAGTCCGTATATTACCTTTAACATTAAACGGCAGTCAGCGCAGAAAAGTGAACCAGCCACATGTAGAAGAGTATGATTTTTTTCTGCAAGTACACAGACAAGTGTAGATATGGGCTAACTAATATCGGAAAAATGACTTAGTCATTAAACCAGAATTCAGCATAATTTTTCATGCAAGCAAGGTAAAGAATGCTCTTTTACAGTGTTTTATGGTATAGAAACCAGTGAAAGAACTTAATAACCAATATTTATTTGAAATGTATAAATGGTAATGCACACATATGCCCAACTCAGCAGTGAGCATGCCAGTAGCTATATAGTATAAGTAGGACCGAAGTAGGACCGATATAGGACCGATGTTACAGGGTAAAGTAGGATGACAATCATACAACAGTCGTGTCATACTAGTGTGAACCTGGCCTTAGGCCCCTTTCACACTTGTACGACTTGTCCTACGACTTAGGACTGCAAAGTCATATGACAAGTCGTTCCCCATGATTTCCAATGACTACCATTCATATTAGTATGACTACAAGTCGTGCCGACTTTAAAGTAGTCCCTGTACTACTTTGGTCCGACTTTGACGTGAGTTACACAGGCATTCCCTAAAATCACGACAAAAAACACGTCAAAATGGCTGCCGCGAAATCATGGCAAAGTCGTGGTAGTGTGAAAGGAGTCTTAGGGTGCCCCCACTATGGATGAAGAAGCACATGGGGCATCTTTGGACAGCAGATTTGTTAACCGCTTCCAGACCAGCCGCCACAGTTATACTGCGGCAGGTTGGCTCCCCTGCTCGAGCTGTCGTAGCTGTACAACAGCTCTTTAAGATGCCTCCGGCAGCGAGCACACCCGAAACATGTCACCGGAGCTGATGCGAGTGCCCAGCGGGCGCGATGACTGCCAGGCACCGGCGATTGCTTGTTACAGAATGAGAACAGGGATGTGTGTGTGTAAACACACAAATCCTGGTTCTTTCAGGGTAGTAGAGTCTAAGTATGAACACCGATCTCTCTCTACCCCTAGTCAGTCCCACCCCCCCTACAGTTAGAACACACCTAGGGAATACAGTTAACCCCTTGATCGCCCCAATTAGACAGTAATATAGGGTGGCACAGTGGTGTAGTGGGTAGCACTCTCGCCTAGCAGTAAGAAGGGTTGCTGGTTCGAATCCCGACCACGACACTACCTGCCTGGAGTTTGCATGTTCTCCCTGTGCTTGCGTGGGTTTCCTCCGGGTACTCCGGTTTACTCCCACACTCCAAAGACATGCTGGTAGGTTAATTGGATCCTGTCTAAATTGTCCCTAGTATATGTATGAATGTGAGTTAGGGACCTTAGATTGTAAGCTCCTGGAGGGTGTAGGGACTGATGTGAATGTACAATGTATATGTAAAGCGCTGCGTAAATTGATGGCGCTATATAAGTACCTGAAATAAAATAATAAAAAATAATATAGCAGGTCACTCCTAAAAGGCAACAAACAGACCCTGATGATCACAACAGGTGAGCAAGTTAAATAATATTCCTTTACTATGTTAAAATTATGGCCTAGAAACCAGTAGAACTATTTAATAACCAGTATATAACACTTGGATAAAGGATAAGCAAACACATGTACAGTTTTGTATGGAATGCACAGGATTTGCCAAGCTGTTGATTTTTAGGACTGTGGCAGGGATGTACAGTGAGGAAGGAAAGTATTCAGATCCCCTTTAATTTTTCACTCTTTGTTATATTGCAGCCATTTGCTAAAATTATTTAAGTTCATTTTTTTCCTCATTAATGTACACACAGCACCACATATTGACAGAAAAACACAGAATTGTTGACATTTTTGCAGATTTATTAAAAAAGAAAAACTGAAATATCACATGGTCCTAAGTATTCAGACCCTTTGCTGTGACACTCACATATTTAACTCAGGTGCTGTCCATTTCTTCTGATCATCCTTAAGATGGTTCTACACCTTCATTTGAGTCCAGCTGTGTTTGATTATACTGATTGGACTTGATTAGGAAAGCCACACACCTGTCTATATAAGACCTTACAGCTCACAGTGCATCAGAGCAAATGAGAATCATGAGGTCAAAGGAACTGCCTGAAGAGTGAGGGTCGGTTCACACTGGGGCGACTTGGGATCCGACTTGTACGCCCTCAAGTCGCCCCAAGTCGCCCCAAGTCGCTTTGTATTTAGATTAACATGGTAGGCAATGGGAGCGTCTTAATTGACACTACTGAAGTCGCTCCGACTTCAGAAAAGGTTCCTGTACTACTTCTATCCGACTTGTAGGCGACTTGTACCCATTCAACTCAATGTAAGTCGCCTGCAAGTCGGATCTCTCTGTAAAGTCAAGCGACTTTGCAGAGAAAACCCCTCCCTCCCCCCCTCCCTCCCAGAGAGGTGATTGGCCACAGGCAAAGTCGCCTGTCATGGAGGCGACTTCAAGTCGCCTCGTAATTTGCCGAAGTCGCGCTGAAGTCGCGCTAAAGTCGCGCTGAAGCCGCGTTGAAGTCGCGGTACAAAGTCGCGCTAAAGTCGTGTTGCCCATGTGTGAACCGACCCTTAAGAGACAGAATTGTGGCAAGGCACAGATCTGGCCAAGGTTACAAAAAAAAATTCTGCTGCACTTAAGGTTCCTAAGAGCACAGTGGCCTCCATAATCCTTAAATGAAAGACGTTTGGGATGACCAGAACCCTTCCTAGAGCTGGCCGTCCGGCCAAAATGAGCTATCGGGGGAGAAGAGCCTTGGTGAGAGAGGTAAAGAAGAACCCAAAGATCACTGTGGCTGAGCTCCAGAGATGCAGTCGGGAGATGGGAGAAAGTTGTAGAAAGTCAACCATCACTGCAGCCCTCCACCAGTCTGGGCTCTATGGCAGAGTGGCCCGACAGAAGCGTCTCCTCAGTGCAAGACACATGCAAGACCACATGGAGTTTGTTAAAAAACACCTGAAGGACTCCAAGATGGTGAGAAATAAGATTCTCTGGTCTGATGAGACCAAGATAGAACTTTTTGGCCTTAATTCTAAGCGGTATGTGTGGAGAAAACCAGGCACTGCTCATCACCTGTCCAATACAGTCCCAACAGTGAAGCATGGTGGTGGCAGCATCATGCTGTGGGGGTGTTTTTCAGCTGCAGGGACAGGACGACTGGTTGCAATCGAGGGAAAGATGAATGCTGCCAAGTACAGGGATATCATGGACGAAAACCTTCTCCAGGGTGCTCAGGACCTTAGACTGGGCCGAAGGTTTACCTTCCAACAAGACAAAGACCCTAAGCACACAGCTAAAATAATGAAGGAGTGGCTTCACAACACTCTGTGACTGTTCTTGAATGGCCCAGCCAGAGCCCTGACTTAAACCCAATTGAACATCTCTGGAGAGACCTAAAAATGGCTGTCCACTAAGGAGGAATGGCAGAGGATCCCCAAATCCAGGTGTGAAAAACTTTCCCAAAAAGACTCATGGCTGTATTAGATCAAAAGGGTGCTTCTACTAAATACTGAGCAAAGGGTCTGAATACTTAGGACCATGTGATATTTCAGTTTTTCTTTTTTAATAAATCTGCAAAAATGTCAACAATTCTGTGTTTTTCTGTCAATATGGGGTGCTGTGTGTACATTAATCAGGAAAAAAATTAACTTAAATGATTTTAGCAAATGGCTGCAATATAACAAAGAGTGAAAAATTTAAGGGGGTCTGAATACTTTCCCTCCCCACTGTATCTCCCACTACTCTCCGTAGCTTTGCCAAATCCAGTCCATTGGAACAGAATAAACAGTACTGGGACAGGTTCATCTAGCACCCAGGGCAAGGATGTGGAACTGCCCTGTCTGTTCTCTGCCCTCCTTGCTCCGCTGTGCCCAAGGCGCCGTCTCTTCCTGCCCACCCCTTGTCCCCGCCCTGGGAATAAATAAGGAACTTGCAAAGTCCAAGTAACACCTGTATCAAACCCTGTCCTACTCAGCCCACAAAAGGATCATTTAGGGGAGCTCTATTTCTCCCCCTTCCATTTTGATTTTATATTTTCCACCTCATTTGAAAAATAACAAGGGGGAAAAAAGACAAATATTTTCACTCAGCGCATACTTTATTTCACATTGGGATTATGAGGAAGCTTGTGATCTTAGTGTTCAGTTGAACATCTGAAAGTGCTACTATTGATTTCCATACTTGGCGTATAATTAATGATTTATAGGACAGGCTACTTCTACTGTCATAGATGAAACAGATGGAAGAAATTCATATATTTTTCTATCATATCCAGCCTGGTTAGGAGGACAGACATCACATTCAAGCTTATATAACTTGTCTTTTTTTCTCCCTATTACTCCTGACAAAACTTAGCAGAATACGTGAGCTATGTTGCTATGATTAACAAGACCAAAGACACACATATCCCCAAATGTGCAAAATATTATGGAGTAAGAACAGTTTGATGTTTTGTACGTGTGCATGAGAGATTACTGACTGCTGAAGCAGCTAAGACTTTGTAACAATATCTTTTTTAGGCTCTCCGTGGAGCTCAAGTATAAGTTGTGCTATATGTAAGGTTAGTTTTCTTTTTCTGTTTTACCATTGTCTTATTGGGTGTTTGCCATTGCACAAGTGAGTTTTCACCCTTTTCAGGCTTTTACTGTAAAATAGAGATACAGTGGTATAGAAAGAACTTTTTAAAAAAAACCCTGTCACCTATTTGGAGTGAACTTTAGTAAAGTCAAATCAAAGAAAAATAGTGCATTGTGGAGAGGATTTATAAAAAAAAAGTCTGCAGTACATAAAGTGATACATGTAACTGAAAAAAAAAAACAGAAAGGCACAGGGGAGCTAAAGTAAAAACCATAACATATTTATTCAAAATGTATAAACTGTAAGGCACTCACTTGTGCCCAACTGAGCAGTGAGCATGCCAATAGCTATATAGCAGGTCACCAACTGAGCAGTCAGCATGCCAGTATCTATATAGCAGGTCACCAACTTAGCAGTGAGCATGCAAGTAGCTATATAGTAGGTCACCAACTGAGCAGTGAGCATGCCAGTAGCTATATAGCAGGTCACCAACTGAGCAGTGAGCATGCCAGTAGCTATATAGCTAGATTTTCTAGATTGTAAGCTCTAACAAGCAGGGCCCTCTGATCCCTCCTGTCTTGAACTGTATTGTAACTGTATTGTCTGCCCCCCATGTTGTAAAGCACTGCACAAACTGTTGGAGCTATATAAATCCTGTATAATAATAATAATATAGCAGGTCACTAACTTAGCAGTGAGCATGCCAGTAGCTATATAGCAGGTCACCAACTGAGCAGTGAGCATGCCAGTAGCTACATAGCAGGTCACCAAGTGAGCATGCCAGTAGCTATATAGCAGATGACCAACTGAGCAGTGAGCATGCCAGTAGCTATATAACAGGTCAATCCTGAAAGGGAACAAACATCGGGGCCAGCAGTAAAGGTCCTGATAATCACACCAGGAGACCTAAAGATCAGGTCCAGATGGATGGTCTTACTGTTCTTTTTTCAGAGTGTGGGCCAGGTGTTTTCTAGTGATGGGGCTGTAGAAGCTGCAAAGGAAGAGAAGACTATCCTTCCAGACAACGCTGTATCCTGGCCTAGACCGACAAGTCGCCTAGGTCGCCAGTCTTATGGAGTGGACTGGGCTGAGAGGCAAATTGGTCTAGTGCCCCCATAAAGCGGCCGCACTGCTTCCGGTATGCGGGCAGCTGGGATTCCACAACTGTAGTGGGGGGGGGGGGGGGGGTGCCGCTTCTAATTTTGACTGTCCTATCATCCTGGACCACAAACCTTCCTCACTGTGCTATATTTTCTGCTGCGCCATCGGCATGGTTATATCTTCTTAGTCCTCTCCATAAAATTATCAGAAATTTGTGCTTAAAGTAGAACTATAGGCAACACTTTTTTTTTTCATCTTGGATAGAGTAAGGAAGAGTTATAGCCCCTGTCAGTTTATTTTTTACCATCCCTGTCCAAATGCAGAGATTTCCCCCTTACTTCCTGCCCCATAGCCACACAGGAAGTGAGAGGAAATCTATGCAAATTAAAGGAAGAAGTAGTGTCCCCACTCGAAAATCTTAGGGCAGGTCTTAAACAGCAAGGGGTGTGGCCTGGACAGGAAGGGGTGGGTTATATTTAAATTAGGGGGTACACGAGTTTAGTCAGGCCTAGGGCAGCACAAAACCTAAATACACTACTGCTTCCGGACCTAATATTTAAGTCTTCTGTAGTGATCATAAGGATCTTTTCTGTTGGCCCTTGGTGTCTGTTCTCTTTCAGGACTGGCTCACTCTACAGATACTCATACGTGCACTGGAAGGTGCATTGCTGTTTTTACATTTTGAATAAATATCTTGTAAATTTTAGATAGGGTTAGTTTGCCTTTCTGCCTAATTGTATTCCCTACATGTGATCTGGTACACAATCTGGGCTAGATTTTGACCTTTGTTACACCCTATATGACTAATGAGTATTCTCTATTTCCATGGAGCTACTAGCGGGGATGAACTTTATTCTGTTTTCTTCATATGTAACTAAAGTCAACTTTATTTTTTTAAAGTGACTAAACTCTCTCAATCAACATTAACTATTTTTAATTATTATGCTGCTATCATTAGTAAATAGATAGGAATGCATATTATCTGCATATCATATTTACTTGTTTTAACCTTTATTTACTACATTTCTTTGGTTGCTTCCTGGTTTATGCCCAAGCCCAAAATGATGTCAAACATCACAGGAGTCTTCATGGGCATTTTTTTTTTATCTGGAGGAGGGGCATTCTCATCTAAGCACACCCTCCTGCCTGCATCCCTGAGCTAAGCGCAGATGGATTCCAGGAAGTAAATGCTACATGAATCATCTGCCCTAACTTAAGATGGCCATGGCTAGAAATGCTAGGGAGTGTTTTTCAAAGTGATTTCTCAAAAACAAAATAAGGCATGGAGATATGAATGGGTGGGTGAATTTGCTTTTGAATATTAAAATTGAATTAAATAACAGTTTGTGGTGCTCAGATATAGTCTACTTCTTCATTAACCCCTTCGCACTCACGATATAGAGGAAAGGCTGCTACAGCCTAAATTGTCAGGAGGGCATCCATGTACGTCCTCCCGTGCATGAGCTGTGTGTGTGCCCCCTGTGGGGAGTGCGCGCTGCACTCTGTGAACAGCGAGTCTACGAGACTCTGCTGATTATAGATCTGAGTAAGGGGCCAAGCCCCACTCCTTACCACGTGATTATGACAGCTGATCACGTGATGTAAACAGAGCCGGTAATCGGTTATTTTTTTCCCTCATGGTGACAGCATGAGGAGAAAAAAAACCCTGATCACCGGCTTCTGTCAGAGGGACATTGGTCCCGAACAGAGAGCCACAGGCACCTCATCTGTGTCAACCAATGCCACCTACTAGTGCAAAACAGTGCTGCCTATCAATGCCCACCAGTGCCACCTATCAGTGCCCACCAGTGCCACCTATCAGTGCCAATCAGTGCTGCCAATCAATGCCTCATCACGAGTGCTGCCTATCAGTGCCACCTATCAGTGCCCATTAGTGCCACCTATCAGTGCCCTTTAGTGCCGCTCATCAGTACCACCCATCAGGGCCAGCCATCAGTGCCATCCATCAATGGCACCTGACATCAAAGAGCTAGATCGCAACCATATGATCAGGATCCGCCCACCCGGCTCAGGCTCTCAGCGAGCCGCTGAGAGCCTGAGCCGGCCACTCCCGCCTCCTCCACAGCCCAGCACTCCAGTGAGTGTGGGACGATGAGCAGAGAGCCAGTGACTGATAGTCACCGGCTTTCTACTCAGGGAGCTGTGAGAACTGAGCAGTTAGTAGCGTTTGATTGATTGGTTCTTAGTGTTAGAGCGGGGGGGGGGGGACACAGATGCATCATTGGACCAATGCTGCATACACCTAGGTAGGTATGATTAAAAAAAATCCTTTTGTCCTAGTGACAACTGTAAAATTTTGCAGTTCCCATCAGTTTCATTCTGAATAACAATGGTGACCAGGACAAATAGGATGAGTCACCCTAGAAAAGACACAGACGGCTATCAAAACTTGACAGGGGGTCTAATCCTTGCCTACTCTATCCAGAATCAAAAAAAGTTTGGGCTATAGATACACTTTAATCTGTAAAAATGTTTGATTTGCTTTTGCCTGAACCACAATTGTATTTGCATTTGATGTCATAAATTCATTATTTTTTAAGTATATATGGTATGGATTTATGACTGATGATCTGCATAGTCTCTTGGAGGTGTCTGTTGGTTTAAATAGAGTATTTATTATTCTTTCTCAGGAAGAGCATGTCTTATACTGATAGTTTATGCCAGGTTTTTTGTTTGTATTGCTGGATAAACATACTCCTTACTTGGCTGAGTGAAGGTTTCTGCCATGCAACTCCACCCAGCTACCATTTTTTTCCTCATATTGTAGAGAATTCTCTCATAGTTAGTCCCCATGTAAAGGTAAATTAGTGAATGCTGTTGACATTGTTCATTCATTTCTGTCACCTTGGACAGAGAGAAAAAAGAGCCTGTAAGCAAGCCTGTAGCTCTTGATAATTGAAATATTGGAGCTGCCACTGCAGTTTTTTTTTTTAGAGGTGCAAGCTCCAAGACTGTTATCCTTACTTTTATTTCACTATTTAGGGTGCTAGTAGGAAGTCCCATTGAAAGGAATAGGAGGCTGCTGGTTCTCGCAGCTAACTGCGCCCACTTGCAAGTAATCCCATAACCAGCGATCAGATTGAGTGATTGGCCCAGGACAAAGACTGCCTTGGCAAGTGTGAATGCACCCTTATTGAGACGCTGATTTGGAACAATAATGTTGATTATTGTTGTCCTTTTCTCCTTGCGTGTTTGTTCCAGATCAGATCAGACCACTAAGGCTAGCCATAGACGGAGCTAATTTTTTTCCTGCAACCACCGCTTGATTACCCCATCAACACAGACAGGGTTGACAGGGAAATCCCTCCTGCAGAGCCATTGTGTGAATACAGTGATTATTGCTAGTGACTAAAACAGCCGCTAGCAATAATTAAATAAGTAAAATCCGGCAGGCTGGTTGTTTGGATCGAAATTCAGCCAGTTCGGTTCTGTTTGGTTTTTTTGCCTGATTACTGCCAGTGGATTGTATTCTGCCGGTGGGGAAGGCTCCCTACGCTTCCCACCAGCAGAAAACAATAGTGCTTCAGAAGGGATTCCCCAATCAACACTGACTGTGATGGGGGAATCAAGTAATTTTCTTTCCTTCAACCAATGGTCTCACTGTACTTTTTTTCTGACAGACCCCCCCCCCCCCCCCCCGCCTTTAATAAAAAAAAAAAACACAAAAACTTTGGACCATTTATTCCATAACAGTATCCTATGTAGTAGAACTCCTTAGTCTGCTTGCACCTTCACTTAGAAACCCAGATAGTTTTGAGATACATGAGAAACAATGTACGTTTTTAGCTCATTTTCGGTTTCAGATTAGTTAAAATAGATAAAATCAGGAAGATAATCTCAATGTTAATATTTACATTTCATTAGCAACAGCAATATTCTTCATTTATGGAATGTTGAGATTTCCTGAGAAGACTTAGTATGGAAGCCAACTTATGTGATGTCAAAAGAACAAAACTACATTAGATGCAGATGTGACAGATGAGATCATGAGGCCCAAGCCTAATCTCTACTGCTTTTTATTGAACAGCTGTGTAGCCACATTGCATTCTGAACAGAATGTAGCCCTGTGCACATTAAATATAATGTAGCTGCATATGGATACACTACTACACTATTATATTACTAGGAAAAACTGGTATAGACACCACCATCTTTCATGATCCTTCAGCCAACCTGAAGATGAAGGAATAAATCAGTCATCAGGATCTCTACTATGCAATGATTGAAAGCAACCCAGTTGCAGAGTAGAACAATCTGGTTGTCTGAACCCCTAATTACATAATTTGTGATGAAACTGGTCGGTGGAGTTTAGGAACATGTCTAGCAATCATATTTGATGTAGGAAAACTGAGCTGCATTCCAATACATCACTGTTTGACACCGTGAACCATTGCTCATATTTTATAAGGCAGTGAACCTGATAGGATATGATAGGACCCCCAGGTCCTTTTCCGTCCTAGATTCCCCCAGAGGTTCTCCCCCTACTGTATAGATTGTATTCATATTTTTGCCACCCAAATGCAGTTCCTCTTTAAGTAGGCAAAAGTGACAAATCTTGGAGACAAATCCTTTATTCAGCTATTTTAATAATTTTGTCCTGATTGGGCAAGTAAAAGAATTTTCGTGGGATAAGCAGATATTTATTACTGTATTATTCTAGGTGATGTTAAGATGTAACACAGAATGATTTTCCTCACTGGCAGTTGGCATCAGGTCAAGTGAGAACGTTTTAAGGTTTTGACCGTGGTGTGGTTTTATTTGATGTGGGACACAAGGCTACAGGAAGTACTGAATTTCTTCTAATTCTCAGAATTGGGTGTCAATGTTTATTTTTCAGTTCAGGAACAAGATACATTTCATATACAAATATGAAAGTTCACTTCCTCATTAGTACCAGCCATTAACCAATAATAAATCACACAGCTACAAACAATTCTCACAGTACAAAGTATGACTGAGAAGGAAGTTAGTTTTCCTGTTCTTTTACATGATGCGAATTTACTATCCTTTAGCTCTCATAACAGATGGACAGCATACAGTAAATGCTATCTATATGGTAATCAGTTGCTAGCTAGCTGTGAGATCTCGGCACAGAACTACGAGCTTTCAATGACAATACTTTGATGGCCTTATGTTTTTTTTTTGTTTTTTTTTAATGTGTTAAGCTGGGTATACATGGTCAGTTTTTTGTTTTTTTCAACCAGCGGATTGAACGAAAAAAAAAAAAAAGATTCCCGCATCAAAACAAAACATATGTGTGTACCGGGCTTAAGGCCTTAGGTTAGAATTGTGGTCAAAGGCTAGGGAGTTAGGTTGCAATGTTGGATTTAGGGTATTTAGCTTAAACGATAAGGTTTAGGGTTAAAGAGGAGCTCCAGGCTCCCCCCAAAAAATAAAAGTCAGCAGCTACAGTATTTGTAGCTGCTGACTTTAGTATAAGGACACTTACCTGTCCAGGAATCCAGTGATGTACTCACCTTAGCCGAATTCTTGGTAATATGGGAAGCAGGAATTGAAGCCTTGCAACTTCACAGCCGGTTTCCTACTGCACATGTGCAAGCCTTGTGAATGGTCCCGTAGTCTTCTGGGACCTGTGATGTGTGCCAGAAGACTGCGGAGGAAGGAGGGGGGCTGAACTTTTGGCTCAGTTAACTGCGGTAATCTGAACTGGAAGTGGGAGCGGGTACCTGTCAAAACCAGGTACCCACTCCCTCCAAAAAAGTGCCAAATGCGGAGGGGAGGAGGGTGCAAACAAGCAGAACTTTCCTTTTTGGGTGGAGCTCTGCTTTAAGCTCAAAGCCCCACCTCTGCCCTTGGGGCACCCACCACCATCATCACCTTTATTTTTAGGTATTTTCTTTTTTAAATCAGCACAATACTTATATTTAAGTAAATGCCCCTTGTGCTGCTTTCCCCCACCACTACCACCACACCTCCCAACAGTAATCTTCCAGTGCTGCAGTGGTTATAAGCCAATCATAAGCACTCGTGTGCCAACTATGCCTGCCCTTTCCACCCCTCCTCCATTCATAGATGCATACTTTAGTTTTCATCAATAAAAAGCACTCTATGAATGGAGAGGGCAGACTTTTCATTCATCCGCCCATCCACCATTCATAGAACTTTGATAACTGCAGGGGCGTAACTACCACCATAGCGACCCATGCGGGCGCTATGGGGCCTGCAGCCAAGTGGGGCCCAGTGAGGATGAGAGCACCGCCGGCACAGTCTCCCAGCCAGGGGAAGAGAGAGGAAGAGGCAAGCTGTGACCTGTGCCCAGTGCAGCGTGACCTGTGCCCAATACAGCGTTGCCTATGCCCAATACAGCCTGGTCTGCCTGTGTCCCAGACAGCCTCACCTGTGCAGAGGAAAAGGCAAGCCACCCGGATCAGCAGAGAGCTGAATTGCCCGATGTAATAGCTTTCATTAGAACTTCCAGTGTTCCCGGGGCTCACGTCACATAGCTCCACCTCTTGGCCCGGCGCCTTTGATAGACAGAACTCCAATCCAATGCGGGACGTGTGATGTCATCAAAGACGTCAGGCCAAGAGGTGGGGCTATGTGACGATGAGCCCCAGGAAGACGGGAAATTCAAATGAAAGCTATTACAGCAGGCAATCCTGCTCTCTGCTGATCCGGGTGGCTTGCCTCTTCCTCTGCACAGGTGAGGCTGTATGGGGCACAGGCAGACCAGGCTGTATTGGGCACAGGCAACGCGGTATTGGGCACAGGTCACGCTGCATTGGGCACAGGTCACGCTGCATGGGGCACAGGTCACGCTGCATGGGGCACAGGTCACGCTGCATGGGGCACAGGTCACGCTGCATGGGGCACAGGTCACGCTGCATGGGGCACAGGTCACGCTGCATTGGGCACAGGTCACGCTGTATGGGGCACAGGTAACGCTGCATTGGGCACAGGTCACGCTGCATTGGGCACAGGTCATGCTGCATGGGGCACAGGTCACGCTGCATGGGGCACAGGTCACACTGCATGGGGCACAGATCACGCTGCATTGGGTACAGGTCACGCTGCACTGGGCACAGGTCACGGTGCATGGGGCACAGGTCACAATGTATTGGGCACAGGTCACGCTGCATGGGGCACAGGTCACGCTGCATGGGGCACAGGTCACGCTGCATGGGGCTCAGGTCACGCTGCATTGGGCACAGGTCACGCTGCATTGGGCACAGGTCATGCTGCATTGGGCACAGGTCACGCTGCATGGGGCACAGGTCACGCTGCATTGGGCACAGGTCACGCTGCATTGGGCACAGGTCACGCTGCATTGTGCACAGGTCACGCTATATGTGGCACAGGTCACGCTGCATTGACACTAGGGCAGCTGTGGGGGGCCTGTTTGCAGGGGGGCCCCGTACAACATTTTGCTATAGGGCCCTGCTATTTCTAGTTACGCCCCTGGATAACTGGATCTGTTATAGACACTCTTCAAGAGTGCTGACTATACCCTTCCTTTCTGCCCCTCCTCCAATCATAGAAGCAGTACTGTAGCTTCCGTGAATGAAAAGTGCTCTATGAATTGATGAAGAAGGTGGACTGTTCATTTGTCCCCCTGTCCTCCATTCATAGAGTGCTTTATACTGATCGAGGATATAGTATAGCTTTTATGAATGGAGGTGGGGGATGGAAGGAGGGCATAGTTGGCATTGAATGCCTATGAGAGGTCCAGCAGCTGTATTAACCCTTGTAGCATCACAAGTTTAATGGCTGCAGGGGTGTGGGAATGCAAAGGATGGAAGATTTACAACTAGGACAACCGGCACTAACACAAGGCACACATCTCATTAAATGTAAGTACTGTCCCTCGTGCTCATTTTTTTAAACTAAACTTAAGCTTTAAAATAAAGTAATATACATACATTTTTTCTAGTTGTCTACGATCTACTTCCATAATGCCACAGGTCTTCCTCCACATCATTTGCAGAAGTGGTCTGGTTTTAAATGCCTCCTTCCGTGAGCCCAGGTTGGCTTGAAAATGTACCCCCAGGAGGCAGGTCACTAAGAGCCTGGGCACACAGATATTATGCAACCTGGAAAACTGGGAGCATCAACTGACAGAAATGAAGTAATGCAGAAGAACATTTCTAAACTTAAGGTGAGTATTACAGTAAAGTTGTGTTGGGGCCATTTAAATGTGCATGATAGAGGCATGGTCCACTGGTGTCACCTTCAGGAAACACGCACCATGAAATGAACTTTCCATTTTGCTAATTGATAAAAATAAACTATTAAAACTTAATTTACAGAATTTATTCACACCTACCAAAAACATTTGCACAGTAATATATAAGAACCTACAAATATATTGAAAAACTGCCAAAAATGAATACACAGGCTTGTCTATATCTCTAATAATATATTTTGTTTGAATGTGGAAATGTATTGTGGAATGTATAAACAGTGATTTATTTCCAAGATAAATGTAGTTGTTTTCCTGGAAAAAAAACTTGGTTGCACATAATAATGATGATAATAATAATAATAATAATAATTAAATTAACTTGCTCTTTTTGCAATACAGATCGTTTTGTAATATGTTTATGTTTCTAGTATGTCTTATTACTGTTTGTAACATTCCTGTAAATATGCTTTTTATTTGTTTATAGTGAGTGTGTTATTATATAAACAGATTAATGGCAATGAAAGGTCAGGGAGGCATTTACAAGACAGTGGGCAGATGCTGTAACATATTAGGTCACTCAAGGATTTGGCATAGATAATATGTTTACCTAGTGTTAATATAAGACAGGAGAAAAACCATGAAAACGAAATGCATGGTGTCTAGATTAACTATAAATGTAATTTTATGTTATACCCATTGCTTTCCTACATTTTTACCCGCAAAGTGAGATTTTGCTGCAAAGTAAAATGTTTTTACTGTTTACCTATAGAAGCTTTTAGTAACTTGCACCAGATCATTTATTAAGAAGGACAATTGGTGGAACAAAGAAAAGTAAAAGTTTTTGGTCAATGGAAGCTACAAAGTCCATAACTTTTCATAATACAGTCTGGCCTTCTACAATAGTGTAATGTCTAAATTATGTGGAACTTTGTACAGCACTTACAGTAGGCATTCTGCACCTGTCTAAATTATGTGGAACTTTGTACAGCACTTACAGTAGGCATTCTGCTCCTGTTTTTTCTGTTGTCCATTGCACAGTGTCTTTGTGGAACAAAAATTTTACGTATACTGTGTATAATACAAGGAAAGTAATTTGTTCGGAGCAGCTCTCTCTTTTGCTAAACTAGTACCTGGATGACTCCATCAATGTAATCCAGAAATCAGAGCAGTAGTGGGTGGGATATCCCTACTTATATGTGTAGCAAGGTCCGAGACCTCCAAAGGCCTAATGGTGACCTCCAGAGTCAGGGAGAGCTGACATCCTTCTGTGCAGAATGGGTTGTGAATAGGGATGAGCTCGATGTTCGGGTCGAACATAAGTTCGACCCGAACATCGGGTTTCCGCCCATTTGCAGAACAGCGAACATTATGAGGCGTTCGCGGGAAATTTTTGTGCCGCGGAATGCCCCATAATGCATTGCGAGATCGCAGTGCATTGCTCTATGATGACTGGCCAAAGCATGCACCTGACCTGCATGCTTTGGCCAATCACAGCGCGCTCTGCTTAGAGAGGCAGGGTGTCTTTGGCCAATCATGGCTCAGGGGGACTAAGCCCACGCCCCACACTATATAAGGCTGCTTACACGGCGGCCATGTGTATTGTTGTTGGCGTGAACAGAGAGATAGCTTGAGTTAGATTAAGCAGGCAGGTTATTCAGTTAGTGGCAGTGTATTTGATATATATACAGTCAGTCTAGTAAATATATACTCTGCATTTAGCATAGACTATATATTCAGTAGTTACTCAATATTCAGTCAGTGCAGGCAGTGTATTAATATATATATATATATATATATATATATATATATATATATATACAGTCTCATATATATATATATATATATATATATATATATATATACCCTGCATCCAGTGTAGCCTATATCTACAGTGCATTCAGTGGTGTACTGGTGTACTGTTTCTAATACACTTCAGGCGGTGTATTAATATATATATACATATATATATATATATATATATATATATATAGTCTCAAATACTCAAATATATATATATATTTCTATAATTACGTTGCGCTAGACTCCTGAATCATTAATAAATAAATATGGTGAAAAAAATGAAAAATGTATTGAAAAATGAATATCATAGATAATGTCCATCCAAGGTAAGATGAAAAGTGATGTGAAACTGACAGACGATACACCCAAAGAATGTGATAGGAGAAAGATGACTTCCACCACTAAACCCACTGCCGCTTACCGACTTCCAATGATCTCCTATCACGGGAGATCACAAGCGCTTTCGGCTTAATACCCAGCCTGCGCCTTTGGTAAACACAGCAATGGTCTCAGCGTCTTCCTGGATTGCACCACTCAAAGGGACATATTGTCACACGATCCCCATAAAGAAATAAAGGCTATGCTAATCCTCAGGAGCAGATAGAGCAGAATAGGTTTTTTTCAGTGCTGTTTTCGTTTCTTCTAACTTCTTTCCTTGCGTCTCTTCTGTTTCTTATTTGATGGTGCCAGTGTTCTCCAGACCTGCTTTGGGTCTCAGCTGTGATAATTAGTGATGAACAATTCTCAGCTCTTAGGAAGTCAGACCAGATCAGAGCGTCTTGGCTTTAGCACCATCAGATTATTCTTTCCTCCTCCATAAACAAGCACAGGGAATGTCTTGCAGGAGAAGGTAGCCCGCCTGACCGATGCCTTTAAATAATTTTTCAGTCCTCAGCACCAAGGTCTGATCAGTTGATGCAACCATCGCCAGTGTCTGCATTATATGGTGCAGGACTAACTAGGGGCAAGATCAGACTTGGAGGCCTTTCCAACAGAGCATCCACTGGGTTACTGGGTCTTGAGGATGGACCACTGGTCAGAACTTGCTCAATATACAATTGAGCTACTGGCCTGTCCTGCATTCAGCATGCTTTCTGAACACACATTCAGTGCTGCAGGATGGTTTGTAATGGATCAAAGAGTGCGCCTGTCCACAGACTCCGTTGATAGGTTCACATTCATAAAAATTAATCAGTCTTGGATCAGCAGCTATCAAGCACCTGGTGCTGATGTAACTGATTGAATTTGCTATTGGTCTGAAATCCCTTGAAGACTGCCTATGCTGACTATCCTATTCCTCGTCAATCTTGGTGATGCTAGCTTCCAACAATATTTTTGGATTAGGGCACCACCCAAGACCCATTTTTTCTGCCCCTGTTTAACTGGGGCGTGTAATTAAAAATGTAGATAATTTTTCACAGCAGGGCCCGTTCCTGTGCCCAACAAGAGTATTTGTGAGGGGTTATGCCCCGTACACACTGTCGGATTTTCCGATGGAAAATGTCCGATCGGAGCGTGTTGTCGGAAATTTCGACCGTGTGTGGGCTCCATCGGACATTTTCCATCGGATTTTCCGACACACAAAGTTGGAGAGCAGGAGATAAAATTTTCCGACAACAAAATCTGTTGTCGGAAATTCCGATCGTGTGTACACAAATCCGACGGACCAAGTGCCACGCATGCTCAGAATAAATAAAGATATGAAAGCTATTGGCCACTGCCCCATTTATAGTCCCGATGTACGTGTTTTACGTCACCGCGTTCAGAATGATCGGATTTTCCGACAACTTTGTGTGACTGTGTGTATGCAAGACAAGTTTGAGCCAACATCCGTCGGAAAAAATCCTAGGATTTTGTTGTCAGAATGTCCGAACAAAGTCCGACAGTGTGTACGGGGCATTACAGTGTTGTGGCACCACCACCACCAAAGGCCCAATTTTTCTGCCCCTGTTTAACAGGGGCATGTAATTACTATTTTTGAAATAATAGTTAAGCAGGGCCCGTTCCTACGCCCAACAAGAGTAACTGTGAGGGGTTACAGTGTTCGGGTGCCACCAAAACCAAAGGCCCAGTTTTTCTGCCCCTGTTTAACAGAGGCATGTAATTACTATTTTTGATATATTAATTCACAGCAGGGCCCGTTCCTGCCCCCAACAAGAGTAACTGTGAGGGATTACAGTGTTCTGGTACCACCAACACCTAAGGCCCAGTTTTTCTGCAGAGTATATAGGGTAGGCCGCACAGTATCTATACTGCTGTTCATAGTATATAGTGCCTGGGGGCCTAGGGGACCCCCACACCATTTTTAAAAAATGTGGGTGCGGGGTTCCCCTTAATATCCATAGCAGACCTGAAGGGCCTGGTATGGATTTTGGGGGGACTTCCATGCCATTTTTTTTTTTGCATGTTTGGTATTTTTATTTATATTGCGTTACATTACAGATGCGAGCAGTTTTATATGACATTTTTTCCTTTAGAAATGTCATTTTGCTGTGGTACTGTTATAAACATAGGAAAGGTGAGCTAATTTACAGGCATAATAAGGACACCCCCCAGGCACAAAATATAAAGGAATATTTCATTTTTATTGTTTCACTTTCAGCATTATTAAAATCACTGCTCCTGAAAAAACAGCCATTTTTAAAACTTTTTTTTGCATTGATACATGTCCCCTGGGGCAGGACCTGGGTCCCCAAACACTTTTTATGGTAATAACTTGCATGTAAGCCTTTAAAATTAGCACTTTTGATTTTTCACATTCACGTCCCATAGACTTTTACGGTGTCCGCGTGTTCGCACAAAATTTTTGCCTGTTCGCATGTTCTGCCGCGGACCGGACCGGGGGGGCTCATCCCTAGATGCAAGGCATGGTTGGTGTAATGAAAGATGAAATGGTGGTCACCGGACACTTTTTAAATGCAAAGAGATTTATTGTCTCTTGAATAGAACTGGGGGAGAGAGGGTTAGGGCCAGGATACCCTCAAGCAGGTGAAATGATAATTAGCAGACTCCGAGACTTCTATAGGAAGACAGCTATACAGGTGAAGGCCTCCAGCCAGACACCACCTCTGTATAGGTAGGACTGTTGTCTCCTATGGCAACAATCTTGTAGTAGTTACTAACTGTAGTATATTGAATCACTCACTGTGGATCTTCGCTCCAAGAACTCCCAGTTTTTCACTAGACTTCAGACCCAATAGCCATTGGATCCCCTGAGCTCTGTTAGCACTCAGTATCTTCCTCAGGCGTCACCCTCGCTTCCCTGATGGGTCCCTGGCTTGGCACTCACAGATACTCTTCAAGCGTAACCCCTGCTGACCCGCTAGGTCCCTGGCTTGGCGCTCACTGATGCTCCGCAAGCATCACCTCTGCTGTCCCACTGGGTCCCTGGCTTGGCACTCACTGAAGCTTTCCCACTTATTCACTGTCCCCGACTGATGAGAAGACTGCTCAGGTTCAGATTATTCACAATGGTCTCCGGTAACAAGGTGGATGGACCCTCAGTGGCGACAGCTTCCCCTTCCACCTCCGACCACAGCTGGTTCCCCCGTCCGGCTGAACCGCTACTTCTGGTTGTACTGCAAGTCAGCAGTCCCAACCCTACGCTGCTTTCCTGCTTCTGGATAGACGTCAGACAGCCTAGCAGCCAGATGTCCCTGGATAGGCCTCAGGCTTCTGGCCTAACAGCCCGGGGCAGCATAACACATATCCACCCAGACAGCCATCCAGGTGGCACAGAACCTGATCACCTGACTCCACCCAAATAAATAGGCTCTCCCAGCAGGACAAGGGACCAAAGAAAATCCCTGCCCATTGGCTGAGACACCTCATACATTCATGACTGAGCTTGCAAAGCCCCTAATTTATCTAATGTCACTAGCTCAGTGCCACCCAGTGACAGAAGAGAAAGGGTGCAACAAGTCCAGATTTAGAGAGGAATCAATTGACCTCCTAAACAATTGGCCAAGGCAACTATCGCTTGGCAACTAAATTTAATAGCAACCCTGCCTAAACATCAGGGTGCTACATATGTATATGTGAACCCTCTCCTTGTAAAACAACCAAAAATACAGTAGAAATGCAAGGTAAAACGTCTGTGCATATATATACAGTATATATATATATATATATATATATATATATATATATATATATATACACACTATATTACCAAAAGTGTTGAGATGCCTTTACACGCACATGAGTCTTAGTCCGTAGGGTTCAATATTGAGTTGGCCCACCCATTGCAGCTATAACAGCTTCAACTCTTCTGGGAAGGCTGTCCACAAGGTTTAGGAGAGTGTCTATGGGAATGTTTGACCATTCTTCCAGAAGCACATTTGCGAGGTCAGGCACTGATGTGAATGAGAAGGCCTGTCTCGCAGTCTCCGCTTTAATTCATCCCAAAGGTGTTCTATGAGGTTGAGGTCAGGACTCTGTGCAGGCCAGTCAAGTTCCTCCACCCCAAACTCTCTCATCCATGTCTTTATGGACTCTGTTTGTGCACTGGTGCTCAGTCATGTTGGAACAGGAAAGGGCCATCCCCAAACTGTTCCCACAAAGTTGGGAGCATGAAATTGTCCAAAATGTCTTGGTATGCTGACGCCCTAAGAGTTCCCTTTACTGGAACTAAGGGGTCAAGCCCAACCTCTGAAAATCTCCTGTGGGCTTTTGTTTGTGATAACAGAACTGCCATTTCATTTTGTTGATCTCTGCTGGTTTCAGAGTCTTAACGCAGAACAAAGACAATGGGGGTTATTTACTAAAGCTGGAGAGTGCAACTCTGCATAGAAACCAATCAGCTTCCAGGTTTTATAATCAAAGCGCTACCATGCACAGCTGCACCAGATTCTGAGTGTGCCAGCTTTAGTAAATCTCCCCCAGTGTTTGTAAAGCACATAGCTTTACTAATTTGCAGTGCTTGTTTTTATTTTTTATAAACAGCAATATGGCTGCAGTAGTGGAACAACCCTATTCACTTACATGGGAGACATAGGCGTGCGCACAGGGTGTGCCGGGTGTGCCCAGGCACACCCTAATCCCTCTGTTAATCACTCTGTGCAGCACAGATTCCCCTTATTGCCCCCCCCATTTCCCCAACAGCACTGCCAGCTTTCTCCTCCTGTCCTCTCCCACTGGCTGCTGCTGCGGGCACACACAGGGGGATGTTTTAAGATGAGTGGGGAAAGGGACTGGTAAATATGTAATTTACCGACCCCCTTCCTTTTCTAAATGATCATAGTGAGTGATCAGTAGCATGTGTTTGAGCTTTGGGGTGCACACCCTAATGCAATAGGCTGCGCACACCTATGATGGGAGAGTTTGACAGGTGGTGACACCTGTGCATTTAGCGTTAAAATTGCTGCACAGCAGTGCAAGGCATCACGGCCATGGCATTGTGTATACACCCAAGTGGCACCACCTCCGCTTGAAAAAGGGACAGACGAGGGGCAGTAAAAATGCAGATCAACCACCTGGTTTTGTTGCTCCATGGCCCCCTGTGTGAAAGGAGCCCTAATAAATAAGCCAATATTTACCTGAATGTATTGAAAGTGTCAGATGAACAGTAAAACAAGCTATTTAACCACCTCTGGACCAGCCACGGCAGTTTTACTGCTGCAGGTTGGCTCGGCTGGGCAAATCGACGTTATCTTACGTCACATTTCCTTTTAGCCACTAGGGGCGCGTACACGGCCGCAGCGTGTCCTCGAAGCCGATGCAAGTGCTCAGTGAGTGCGATGACCACCGGGCACCCGCGATCACTCGTGACAGAGCGAGAACCGGGATCTGTGTGTGTAAACACACAGATCCGGTTCTTTCAGGGGAGTAGAGACAGATCGTGTGTTCATACTGAGTATGAACACCGATCTCTCTCTCCTCCTAGACAGTCCCATCCCCCCTACAGTTAGAACACACCTAGGGAACACAGTTAACCCCTTGATCGCCCCCTAGTCTTAACCCCTTCCCTGCCAGTGACATTTATACAGTAATCAGTGCATTTTTATAACACTGATCGCTGTATAATTGTCAATGGTCCCAAAAATGTGGCAAAAGTGTCCAATTTATCTGCCGCAATATCGTCCCGATAAAAATCGCAGATCGCTGCCATTACTAGTAAAAAAATAAAAAAATAAAAAATAAAAATGCCATAAATCTATCTATTTTGTAGATGCTATAAATTTTGCGCAAACCAATCAATATAGGCTTATTGTGATTTTTTTTACCAAAAATATGTAGAAGAATACATATCGGCCTAAATTGGGAAAAAAAATGTGGGATATTTATTATAGCGAAAAGTATTGTGTTTTTTTCAAAATTGTCACTCTCATTTTGTTTATAGCGCAAAAAATAAAAACCGCAGAGGTGATCAAATATCACCAAAAGAAAGCTCTATTTGTGGGAAAAAAGGACATCAGTTTTGTTTGGGTACAGCGTCGCACCACCGCTCAATTGTCAGTTAAAGTGACGCAGTGCCGCATCCCCTCAAATGGCCTGGTCATTGAGCAGCCAAATCTTCCGGTGCTGAAGTGGTTAAATATGTGCGGGGTTTTTGATGATGTGACTGTGATCCCTACTTATTTGCATGTGCGTGGGTTGTCTTGGCCGCTTTAAAGGAATTGGGAATATATGGTGAGTAGGAGTTATGAATGAATGACAATAGATAAATGCTTACCACCCAGGCAAAGTAACATGATTAATGCTTTCAAAATATCCTTCAGAGGATGCTTGTCATGTATATATATTAAATTAGCTAATTTCTCTCTCCATCACACTGTAAAAATCCTTGTACAATGTGAACCACTATACTTTGTTGGGAAGAGGTATTAAAATATTGCATGTTGCAATTTTCTGCTTTGAGCACTGGACTAAAATAAGAAAATAAGTAATTTATTGCTCTCTATAAACATTGTGGTATTGACATATGGTTCTACTCTGCATCTTCACACCCCCCATAATTTTTTTTTAACCCCTCCATACCTGTACAGTTAAGATACTCACCCACTCAGAAGATCCAGCGTTGTCCTACTGAGATTCTCTTCTCTTCTGCCCCGGCTCAGTCCCGCACTCACATTATTATTGCCACTCTCTATAAATACACATTGTATGAACAGCGCCACATTCCCCACTAGAGTTTTATATATTTTCTTTTTGGATTACACTTTGGTGGTTTTCCAATTTTTAGGGGGGGCTGCAGTTCTCCTTTACTTACCGTCCTAAGCGCGGAATATCTCAGTCTATAAATGATCAAGCTTAGTCAGCCAATCACCAGAGTGAACATTGTTTTGCAGAGGAGGGGGTGGCATCATCAATCATATATATGCTCTGTGGAGGAGGGACTGTGGAGGTATAGAGCAGTGGGAAAACATGTAAAAGGTTAATATAAGTTGGCTAGAGGTTGGGCTTTGAGAAGATTCAGGGCAAAGTGACAGTTTCTTTAGCTAAGCTCATTGAAATAAATTGCAAATGTACAATAATGCATGCGTGAAGAATTTTGTGCATTTTTAGTGCATCTGACCACTGTAAAAACATATATATTTTTGAATGTTCCTACACCACTATGTATAAAACATGCTCAAACATGCAAAGACCAAGGTTAAAAAACATAAAGTTACGGCGTGCTGGAAAAGACTGTATGTCTTTATCATCTTCATTGGCTGAATCAAGATGTACTATAACTGTTTCCATGTTGTAATACTATTGGATTAATAAATGTAACCAGGTGCTTGGCTGTGAATGGGGAGTGAGAATAACACTGGCTGCAGCTGCTCTCTGTGACTGCTGTCCTGCGGTGCTGAACTGCTAAAAGCTATATCAACAAGAAGAGGGAGGGGCTGAGCAGGAAGAGTTCAATAGACTGAGTCAAGCAGCACTGCACTGTGGGAACTGTAGTCCAGAGTAGAGAGACTCTACTGTAATCAAGAGCTTTCAAACTGCATTTCCCAAAGAGAGAATGCCAGGAGGAGGAGAAATAGCTGCATTTTCCCAGGCTGTACAGGACACCTTTCTTTTTGCCATGATGGACCCTGGAGAGTGCACATTTCTCTGCAGTGTGCACCACTACCGCTGCATAATAGCTGCCTGAGCAGAATCAAGGCGTGCTGAGTCCAGGTGTGCCACCAGTCAGAGTCTCCTGTGTGCAGACCAGAGTGGATTAATCGCTGTGTGTGACTGAAGGGTGAGCTGCAATATTGCTGGGACTGGTGAGCTGCTGCTGTAGGGATTTACTATCTGCAGTTAGAGAGACTAAACCATTTAGGAACTGATCATAGAGCCATCTAGTAGCCTTATTGCTGTCTGCATGCTTGACTGGAACTATTCTCATTTGCACAAACAATACAATTGGGCCCCAGCGCTAGCCGGCTGAAGAGCTAAGACTAAAGTCTACCCGTTTACAGCTGCTACACAGAGACCTTCACCTATTACTTATGCTAAGAGGTACCTCTCTGGGATATTGCACCATATACTAGCCATTCTCCTAGAGTGCACACTAGACCAATTATAGTATTATTATACGTATTGCAGTTAATGCTTATATTGACAGTTTATTGCTGACTTTGCTGATTTATGTTTTGATTCCAGTCTAGTGGATGTATAAAGTAAACCACCACTCTGTTGTCTGTGAATATCTTGAAGGGGTTGTACTGGGATTGCTCCTTAAAACAGTATTAAACCAAAAGCAATCATCATCCTTATTATATTGCAGCATACCAATTTTTAGATGTGCTGGCTGCATTAGTTTTCTTTTTAGGCTTTATTTCTTTTATTTTCACCTGGTAACTCTTTTCTTCGACAGAACAAGCTCTCCTGCAGATGTACCAACTGTGGGTTGAGACCAACCATTTGCTATTGACAGGGGTATTTACAATGGTCAGCTTATATTTATGTTATATTTTTTCAAAAGGAATAAAACTGCTTGGTGTAACTGCTTAAAAACATTTGCTGGAATCTGGCTTCAATTTGCTAAGTCTATCCAAATATGCTAGTGCATCTAATACTGCCAACCCCCCCCTCCTCCCCAGAATGACAATGTTGCTGTCCAAATGTGTTTCTGTTGCTCTTTCTAGAGTGGGGTATGTTACTGGCCGGATCACCTGGTGAAAACAGAAAACAGCCTAAAAGAAGAAAACAAATGCAGCCACTATATCGAATGACTGGTAAGCTGCAATATACAGTATATATAGAGTATTATGTATAGTACAATCTCCCCCAGGTCAGTCTGTCCCCCAGTACAATCATTCCCCCAAGTCAATCTGTCCGTCTGCAACCCCCCCCCCGGTCAGTCTGACCCCCAGTATCCAGTACTGTCAGAAGCACATTTGTGAGGTCAGGCACTGGTGTTGGACAAGAAGGTCTGGCTCAAAGTCTCTGCTCACCCCAAAGGTGTTTTATCGGGTTGAGGTCAGGCCAGTCAAGTTCCTCCACCCCAAACTCGCTCATCCATGTCTTTTATGGGCCTTGCTTTGTGCACTGGCTCAAATCATTTGGCGGAGGGGGGATTATGATGTGGGGTTGTTTTTCAGGGGATAGGCTTGGCCCCTTAGTTCCAGTAAAGGGAACTCTTAAGATGTCAGCATACCAAGACATTTTGGACAATTTCATGCTCCCAACTTTGTGGGAACAGTTTTTGGGATGGCCCTGTTTCAGCATGATTGTGCACCAGTGCACAAACAAGGTCCATAAAGTCATGGCTGAGCGAGTTTGGGGAGGAGGAACTTGACTGGCCTGCACAGAGTCCAGACCTCAACCTGATAGACCACCTTTGGTATGAATTAGAGCAGAGACAGCGAGCCAGGCCTTCTTATCCACATCAGTGTCTGACCTCACAAATGCACTTCTGAAAGAATGGTCAAACATTCCCATAGACACACTCCTAAACCTTGTGGACAGCCTTCCCAGAAGAGTTGTAGCTGTTATAGCTGCAAAGGATGGGCCAACTCAATACTAAGCCCTAAAAGACTAAAGCCTCATACACACTATCGGATTTTCTGATGGGAAATGTGTGATGACAGGCTGTTGGCGGAAAATCTGAGCGTTTGTACGCTCCATCAGACAATTGTTGTCAGATTTTTCACGAACAAATGTGTGATGACAGGCTGTTGGCGGAAAATCCGACTGTTCGTATGCTTCATCGGACAATTGTTGTTGGATTTTTCGCAGACAAATGTTGGATAGCAGGCTTTAAAATTTTCGCGGACAAATGTGTGTTGTCGGATTTTCTGATCGTGTGTACACAAGTCCGTCGGACAAAAGTACAAACACGCATGCTCAGAAGCAAGGAAGAGGTCGGTCTTGTAAACTAGCGTTCGTAATGGAGAATTAACATTCGTGGCGTCGCAAATTATGAAATCTCAAAATGTAGCCCACATTGTCTTCTTCTTTAAAGCGTTGTATACTTATTTTTGTAAACTTTTACCTACAGGTAAGCCTATAATAAGGCTTACCTGTAGGTAAAAAGATATCTCCTAAACCTGTACGGTTTAGGAGATATTCCCCTCACAATGAGCCGCTGACTGCAGCGGCACATGCGGACAGGGGATTCTCGGCTGAAAGTCCGGCAGACGCCGGACCTTGCTGGAAAGAAGTCTCCCGCGCGGGAGTGACGACATCGCGGCTCCGGCCACTCACAGCGCCGCAATACCCGGAAGACACGCCGAGGGGAAATGTCAGCTCCCTCAGCGTGGACCGGGTGAGATGCCGGCGCCTCGTTCTAAGGTAAGTATCTCATAATGAGCTAGTATGAGGTGCATACTAGCTCTTTATGCCTTTTCCCTTACAGGTGTAGGGAAAAATTTTTTTAAAAAGTCAGCGGGTTTACTACCGCTTTAATGGGATAATAATGAAGCTGCTTTGCTGGTGATACTGATGGAGTTATTGCAAACAAATTTTCACAGGCTTTTTTTTCTAGTGATATCTCTGCTTTATCTACCTTTCTGTCTGAGGTCTGGTGAGTCCACTGGATGAAGGGGTTATGTTAAGAATATGCTAGGGGGCAGGGAGAGGGCAAACATTTGCTGGAGAGGGGGTGAAGACTGGGAGGGGATTCTCGCTGGGGGTTATAAAGAGGGGGGGGGGGTTTGCTGGGGAGTGGAAAGACTGGATCGATTTTTATGCCCTGTACACACGGTCGGACATTGATCGGACATTCTGACAACAAAATCCATGGATTTTTTCAGACGGATGTTGGCTCAAACTTGTCTTGCATACACACGGTCACACAAAGTTGTCAGAAAATCTGATCGTTCTGAATGCGGTGACGTAAAACACATACGTCGGGACTATAAACGGGCATTAGCCAATAGCTTTCGTCTCTTAATTTATTCTGAGCATGCATGGCACTTTGTGCGTCGGATTTGTGTACACACGATCGGAATTTCCGACAACGGATTTTGTTGTCGGAAAATTTTATAGCAAGCTCTCAAACTTTGTGTGTCGGAAATTCCGATGGAAAATGTGTGATGGAGCCCACACACGGTCGGAATTTCCGACAACAAGGTCCTATCACACATTTTCTGTCGGAAAATCCGACCGTGTGTACAGGGCATTACTGGTGTGGGTTATTTGCTTGTGGGGAAGGAATGGTACATTTTTATCTGTACATTGCCCAGTTATTGCCGGTATATTGCAGTGATTGCCTGTTTCCTGCATTTTGTCACAATTGCCTGTTTGTTGTCCGCATGTAGTTACGATTACATGTTTGTTGTCACGATTAGCCATTCGTTGTCCGCATGTACTGTAGTCACAATTGCCTATTTGTTGTCTGCATATTGTCATGACTGAACGTTTATTGCCTAGCCGATTATCACAGTTGCCCGTTCAGCCCGCATAATGTCACAATTGCTCATGTTGTTAGGTTTGCCCCTTTGCTGCACACATAATGTCACGATTGCCTGTTTGTTGCCCGCATACTGTCACTAAATTGGACGTTTGCTGTTGACTGTTGCCTTTGTTTTGTATGCAACTATCCATTTGAGGCCCATCTTTGTCAGGGTTGCCATTTCTTGTCTAGGTGTTGTCAAGTCACCGATGTTTAGAAGACTATATTACTATAATTTACTGTAATTTAGCTCCCTACAGACCTGCCAGTACCAAGCTACGCTTCTATTATCTCCATGTCCCACTACAGTATACATGCACGTGCACCGCTGTTAAGCTTTTACATTTTATTTTATTTTACACACCATTACTTATCCCCATGTTTAACTGCTATTAAAGCTGAACTTCAGTAATTTTTTCAACTTTCCATCTATTAAATCTTCTGCCCTTGTTGTTTTAACTTTGGATAGTAAATTATTATTTTTTTCTGCCAGTAAATACCTTATACAGCCAACTTCCTGTTTCTTGTCTGGTCATTAACCTAGGCTTATGACATCATGCACAGCGCTCTGTCTCTCACTCTTGTGAGAGTTTGCCATGAAGGGAAGGGGGATGAGTAATAAGAGGGCCAATGGGAGCTGCAAAGATGGAGGTGTGCCTCTGTGTGTCTGTGTAAATCCAGGAAGTGAACAGGCAACATCTTCAGGTGCCCACAGTAAAAAAGGGTTGCAGCCAGATTCAGTGGAGGGAGATTTCTGCAGCACATTTGGCAAGTACAGAATCACAGTATATATAAAATAATATGCAAAATGAGTGGAGGGAAGCTTCAGAATGGCAAAGATGTTTTTATTACAAATTTATGTGCGCAGACTGCAGTTCCTCTTTAAGCGACTGGATTTTTTATTTTATTTTTTTTTACCAAAATGATTACATGTACAATATACAACATTCAGATAAAGAAAATTGTCACGGTCTCAAATTGTTATGTCTATTCATAGTATTTACTTAAAGTGGTTGTAAAGGCTGAAGGTTTTTTTTACCTTAATGCTTTCCCTGTATTAGAGTAAAAAAGCCTTCTATTGTCCATTATAGTAAAAAAACCTTCTACTGTCAACTCACACCCCCAGCCCCCCTAAATACCAGATCTTGATCCGGTGCTGCTCTCTCACTCCCTCTTTACCAGACTCAGTGAGAGCAGTGGAAGCCATTGGCTCCTGCTGCTGTCAGTCAAATCCAGTAAGGAGGGAGTGTGGGGGAAACACCAAGCCACACTGTGTGTGTCAATAGACACATACAGCATGACTTGGAATCAGGCCTGCACGTGTGACACCATAGGAAGCAACTTCCTATAGTGGCACACATAGAAGAGGAGGAGTCCAGAGCGCTGGCGGGGGACCCCAGAAAAGGAGGATTGGGGCTGCTCTGTGCAAAACCATTGTATAGAACAGGTAAGTAGGGAATGTTTATCATTTTTTTTTAAATATCCTTAAAAAAATATCCTCATAATCACTTTGATTTCATTATGATCATTGAAAATAATTTTGACATATAAACGGATATGGCCGGAGTTTTAAAAAAAATAATACACACTAGGTATCAAATATGCTAGATATATCACTGCTTATTAGCAGTTCCTGAATATGTTTCAGAGACACTTAACACGAGCAGACTGATTAGGTCCACCTGTCTGTTTTTCAGGCAGATCTGATAGGACCCTCCATTCTCCTCTATTGAGAGGTGGGTGTAAATGGACACATGTCCGTTTACACCTGCTGACATCCGATCCGCTAAAAACAGACGGATAAGGATCCGTTCCTCTTCCGTCTAGCGGACCGGATTGGATGGCAGTCAGGTATAAATGGCAGGGTGGTCCATTTACATGCAACCTCCCAGCAGGCTGTGTCTGCTCTGCATAAGCGGAGTGGACATGGACCAGCCATCCGCCTGCTCAGTGGACATATCCCCCCTAGCGGAGTCCCCCCCCTCATTCGGAAGGGGCCTTAGGCAGAAACTGCTATACCTTACACCAGGACACATAATTCACTATCCAGTAGATAGACCCTAAACAACTGACCAAGCATCAGGCAGGAATAGTATATGTACATGATGACGTACCCCACAGTGCTGGTAACATTTGAAACTAGCCACAGAACTGTCTGTCATGGCGTAGCTGTTACTGTTACATAGTGTAATCCAAGGAAGAGATTTTCTGCTGTTTGGGGGAACTCTGCAGTGGAGGAAAATGCCCTTGAACCTGTAAATACTATAGGGTCCAAAGAGTGGACACATGACCCATTTAAACATGACTCTGATAACAGTGCTGTAGGGATAACTACCAAATAGCTTCCCCTAGAAGTTATCACTGGTAAACCGGAGGTGTCCCCAGACACTCTCGACGAGCCTGGTATGAGCTATGAGGTATGAGGACTCTCGCAACAACTTTATAACTACCTAATTAAGTGATTGCATTCTCACATAAGCATAGGAAAATGTGAAGACTTGTCTATGAACACAGAGCCACCTCTGGACTGAGACCACACGAGTGCCCCCAAAGCAAGTGGCTTGCTATGGTGGGTACTTGGCAGGGGGGGAGCCTGGAGCGTTGGTGAGGAACCCGAGAAAAGGAGGATCAGGGCTGCTTTGTGCAAAACCATTGCACAGCGCAGGTAAATGTAACATGTTTGTTATAAAAAAAATTATGGGGTTACTATCGCTTTAATTTATTTAGCAGAAACTATTAGAGTAATGTTTCCTCTTGAATTAATTAACTCATTAACAATAGTGGTGTAAACTAACCCATGGGAATCTCCTAATCTCATGCATCAGTTTCTGTAATTAAAAGAGAAATGTGTTTTTTTTTTATGGGGTATTCATACTTACCTAGGTGGATGCAGCATCAGACCGATGCTGCATCTGTCCTCCTCCACCTCTTCACTGAGAACCCAGCCACTGAACATCACTGATGGCTCGGTTCTCTCACCTCCCTGAGCAGAGAGATGCTGCCTGTCAGTCAGCATCTCTCCTGCTCTGCTCCTCCACGCTCCACGCATTGGAGCACTGAGCTGTGGAGGGGCGGGGAGCTGGCAGATCCAGACTAAGTTGGGATGACACGCTGCCTGGACTGATTCCAGTGATGTCAGCGGAGAGCGGCCTTCAAACCGCTCTCTGCTGAAAACGGGTCACAGGAGTGCAAAACTAATTGCACTCCTGTGACCCTTAGGAGAAGACCAGCCTAAAAAGCTAAGGCTGGACTTCTCCTTTAATCCCTTTGAATAAACAAGCCATTTTTTGGTTCAGAGCATCAGGGTGAAGGTGTGCAGAACTTTTGTTCCCCAAACTTTAACCTCCAGACAGAATGAGTTACTGAAAGACAATGGGTTGATTCATCTACTAAAGGAGTAAAGCATGTTCACTTTACAAAATGAATTTTCACATAGCTTAGTAAATGTGGTGAAAATTCACTTTTTCAAAGAATACACTATCTGATGCAAGGAAAATTTTAAAAAGTGATATTTTTGCTTGATGATTTTTGTTGAATTTTGATGATTATTGGGTGACTAAGGTCAGCACAGTTTCACCTCATTCCACAAGCAAAGTAAAAATTATCTTGCAAAGTTGGTGTTTGTGTATTGCTTTACTTTTACATACTCAGAGTGAATGCGAAGCTCACATCACTTCTTCATAAGTTACATGTAACCCCCTTCCCCTTCAACAACCCTTCTCGTAAGGTTGGCTGATGTTTTGAGAAGGGGTAATTTTTGGGTGGCTTCTTTCTTAACAGCTTCCCGCCCAGCCACCGCATATAAATGGCCAGGCGGGACAAGCGGGACATCTGGGGGGATGTACCCATTTGAGCACCACCAGGTACCATATGATTGTTGTGACCAATCTCAGTGATCACCTGTTCAGTAGTAAAGATGGCTGCCATTCATACAGCCATTTAGAACTTTCTGTGATTGGTCACAGTGATCACATGGTTCATGGCCAAGCACTGTCTCCCTGTACCATGTGATAACTGTAGCCAATCACAGCTTATCACAGTAGATCCCAATGGCTGCAAGAATATATATATATTACACTATGGTGACATTGTACCACTGTGGCTGTGATCATGTATGGCTGGCTGCTTTAATATCACTGTGTGTCAGTGCCGCCACCCATTTTCTATGAACACTGCCACAGCAATACAATGTCACCAAACTAGTGCTGCCAGTCAGTGTCCCTAATCACCACCACACCAGTCTTTGTCCCCAATCACTGCCACCCACTCACAATGTCCTTAATCACTGCCACACCACTCACAGTGTCCCTGATCACCACCACACCAGTCATATTTTCCCTGATCACAGCCATGCCAGTGCCCCTGATCACTGCCACACCAGTCATTTTGTCCCTAATCACTGCCACACCAGCCATATTGTCCATGATCATCGCCACACCAGTTACAATTTCCCTGATCACCGCCACACCAGTTATATTGTCCCAAATCACCACCAGTCATATTGTCCCTAATTACTGCCATACCAGTTACAGTGTTCCTGATGATCACCACACCAATCAAGTCATATTGTCCTTGATAACCATCACACCAGTTACAGTGTACCTGGTCACCGCCACACTAGTTGCAGTGTCACCACACCAATTTAAGCCAGCCACAGTGTCCCTGATTGTCGCCACACCAGTCCCTAATGTCACCAGCCCAGTGCAGCCAGCAACAATGTTCCTTATCACCACCACACCAGTGCAGTGTTGCCTCTGCATGTCACCTGTAATGACCCTGGCCTGTTTATTGACCGCATTTCTGCCTGTTATCTGGACCGATCCATCTGCATGTCTGACTATGTTCCTGTGAGACACCAGTCCCACCATCCCCTGTGGACAGCTGCACTCCTTAAACCACAGGGACTGTTTTGTTCTTCCTTTCTTCAGCCTCCCATACTTTGTGGTGAATGAACATGACATAACTGGGGGTAGCCATGTACCAGTAGATTAGGCTTACATTGCTTATAGGAACTAGGACTGCTATAGGTGACTCTACACCAAGCTATATTCCCTGATCACTCGTAAAGAGTCAACCATTACAGTACATTGGTTATGATACAATTGGTTGATTTGTGTGATACACAAGATACAATGTCCAGTATATAATCAGTTCAAAAAGTGAAAAAAGTCTCACACGTGGTATCGCTATACTCGGGAGGAGTAGTAGAATGTGTTTTGGAGTGTAATTCTAAATATGCCTATGTGGTGTATGAGAAATATCTTATTAAATTAACAACTTTGTGTAAAAAAAAAAAAAAAAAAAAAAAAGAATTTGCATTTTCTTTCTGCATTTTCCAAAAACTTGTAGGAAAAAATTTGAAATCTTCAGAAGACCCACTATGCCTCTTAAAAAATACCTTGGGGTGTTTGCTTTCCAAAATGTAGTCATTTTGTGGGTGTTTCCACTGTTCTGGTGTTTCATGGCCTCCAAAAATGTGATATGTAATCAGAAAAATACTGTAGATGTGTAATATACCCCCCCAGAACGCCTGAAGGTGCTCCCTGGATTTTGGGCCCCCCCTCTATGTGGCTAGGTTGTGAAAAAGTCTCACATGTGGTATCGCCATACACGGGAGGAGTAGCAGAATGTATGCCTATGCTGTGTGTTAGAGATATCTTATTAACTATAGGTATCATGATGAATTCTAGATGATAATGTTCTTCTATCTCACCATCTTCTAGAAATGTGCGTGACCAACAACTTACTGTAATGTCACTTGATAATCATTTCTATTTGTTGAGTTTTATTGGTGCCTAGTTGCTGATACCTATGGGCTCATAGCCTTAGATAAATGGTCATGCTAATAAGTAGAGCTGGATTGTTAGACCTAGAACTTTTTGATGTCGTTTTTCTGTGTTTAGCTGGTCAGGGTGTCTGATCACTTTGGAAAATGCATCCTCGTTTTGACAATTATCTGACATTGTTTAAGTATAAGCTTTTGTATAATGCTCAAAAAATTGCAATTACAACTATTGGAAAAGAAATATCTTATTAATTGGCAACTTTGTGTAACAAAATGCATTTTCTATTTCTTTCCTGCCTTTTCCAAAAACTTTTGGCAAAAATGAAATTTTCATAGAAGTCACTACGCTTTTCAGAAAATACAGTGGAATGTTTGCTTTCCAAATGGGGTCATTTTGTAGGTGTCTCTACTGTCCTGGTGCTCCAGGGCCTCCAAAAATGTGTTAGGTAGTCAGGAAATTAGATGCATAATTTATGCTCCATGAAAGCCCAAAGGGCTCCTATGCATCTAGGCTGTGAAAAAGTCTCACACATTTGGTATCACCATACTCAGGAGACATAGCAGAATGTGTTTTGGAGTGTAAGTATAAGTATGTCTATACTGTGTGTTACAAATAGCTTGTTAAAATGACAATTTTGTGAAAAAATGCATTTTATTCTATTTCTTCATTTTCTAAAAAATGGTGACAAAAAATGACAATTTCAAAAAATCACCATGCCTCTTACTAAATACCTTAGACCAGCGATGGTGAACCTTGGCACCCCAGATGTTTTGGAACTACTTTTCCCATCATGCTCATGCACTGTGTAGTGGAGCATCATGGGAAATGTAGTTCCAAAACATCTGGGGTGCCAAGGTTTGCCATCACTGCCTTAGACTGTCTACTTTCTAAAAGGGGTCACGGGGGGGGGGGGGGGGGGGGGGTTATTTGTACTGTCCTGGCATTTTAGGTCCTCATGAAATGAGATAGGCAGTACATCAGGATTGATCAATTTTCCAATACAGGCGCTCCCCTAGTTACAAACTTCCAACTTACAAACAACTCCTACTTACAAATGGAGGGAGACAACAGGATGTGAGGGAAAGTCTACCTCTAGGAAGGGAAATTCCCTCCTGTAAGAGTTATCATGGGGAAAAGGTGTCTCCACTGATGCTTTATCACCAAGGATTGTTTCTACAACAATCCAAAATTTTCAAAATCCAATAGTCATTGGGACAGAAAGTGAGGTGAAATCTTCTGAACATGGGCACAGACAGCAAAACAAACATTGCAGGGGTGTTAACCCTTCCCTATGCTATTCAAAAATCTTAAAAATATTTTTTTGGGCTGGAGCTACACTTTACCTGTTCCGACTTACAAACAGATTCAACTTAAGAATGAACCTACAGACCCTGACTTGTTTGTAACCAAGGGACCGCCTGGATACAGTTATACCATAGTTTGTAGACTCTATAACTTTCACACAGACTAAATAATATATACTGATTTGGTTTATTTTTTATCAAAGAAATGTAGCAAAATACATTTTTGCCTAAATTTATGAAGAAAGATTATTTATTTGCAAAATGTTATAACAGAAACTTAGCAAAAAGATGTTGTTTTTTTCAAATGGTTGAGGATTATTTCGCATATATAGCAAAAAAATAAAAAAACACAGTGGTGATTAAATACCTTCAAAAGAAAGCTCTATCTGTCTAAAAAAAAAAGATAAGCATTTCATTTGGGTACAGTGTTGCATGACTGAGTAGGAAGGGGGTGAAAGTGTCCGGTTTTGAGATGGCTAACAATCTGTACATATTAGAAGATAAGAAACAATGGTTCCGCGCTTAGGAGGAAAAAAAGAACTGCAGCCCCCCCGACACAGAATATCACCTAAGTGAAATTCAAAACAAACAGAATTCTATAATGAGGGAATTGGCGCTGTTCAGCTTTATATGCACTAGATATTGATCATAAATATATAAGTGTAAAAAATGAGTGTAAAAAATGTGGTGAAAAAAGGAGCTAAATATATAAGTGGAATGCTCCTACAGCCATATACTATACATTAAAGTGCAACGTGCTATGACATATATAATCTAATACATCAATAAAAATCTTCAAACAATCCAAACTGTGATAAAAAAACAAGTGGTAAAAAATCATTTAAAAACAATCTAAACCACTACACTAAAGTGCCCAGCGTTAATGTGTAAAATGTCCAATTGATAAACAAAGTGATGAAAAAATGATGATAGAATGATAAAAAATGATCAAAAAAACAGTGTCCCAAAGAAATATATTCTGAAAGAACTGTGATGTATCCCTCCAATAGAATGGCAATACTCTTGGTGTGGCACGTGCTCCCCGTCTTCCACTGCACCCCCACTCGTGCCCTCACTCACCAGAAGTTTAAACTCACATCAATGTAAGCTTTGAAATTACACATTTCTTCCTGAGTTTTTTTTTTTTTTTAGAAAATGCCTTCTGTTTACATCACTTCCTGTGGGTAATCTCCCATCCTAAAAAAAAAAAAAAACTCAGGAAGAAACGTGTAATTTCAAAGCTTACATTGATTAGAGTTTAAAATGAATTAATATCTTTATGATGTGTTTTTGTGATGGGAAGATTCAGTCCATGATGAGCAGAAGTAGTCATTAACATCTTCACCTATCAAGATGATTTACTAATTATTAGATGTTTAATGCTGGGGAGTAATCAGAGGAGACCACGACATCAGAGAAGGGAAGGACGGCTATTGGGCTGAGGACTGTTACCAAGGATCATCACTGCTGGATTTTGCCTATACGCCTTTTACCCCTGCAGGGGCTGGGCATTCTGGTGAGTGAGGGCACGAGTGGGGGTGCAGTGGAAGACGGGGAGCACTTGCCACACCAAGAGTATTGCCATTCTATTAGAGACATACATCACAGTTCTTTCAGAATATATTTCTTTGGGACACTGTTTTTTTGATCATTTTTTATCATTTTATCATCATTTTTTCATCACTTTGTTTATCAATTGGACATTTTACACATTAACGCTGGGCACTTTACTGTAGTGGTTTAGATTGTTTTTAAATACCAGTAATTTTTTACCACTTGTTTTTTATCACAGTTTGGATTGTTTGCAGATTTTTATTGATGTATTAGATTATATATGTCATAGTACGTTGCACTTTAATGTATAGTATATGGCTGTAGGAGCATTCCACTTATATATGTAGCTCCTTTTTTCACCACATTTTTTACACAAAAAAATTTTTGTTTACACTCATTTTTTACACTTATATATTTATGATCAATATCCAGTGCATATAAAGCTGAACAGCGCCAATTCCCTCATTATAGAATTCAATCTGTACATATTAAAACAGCACACTTGTGGCTTATCCTACCAGGCACATGTCAGTTTAAATGGTGAACAACACAGTTTTTTTTGTTTGCTTCTTTCTTTATTTACACAGTATAAAAATAAAACCTGTGTTGGGCTCGGGTCACACTTGCATTAAGGAAAGCAGACTTTTTTTAACCAGAGGTGCCCAGGCTTGCTGTGGCATAATACCTAAAAATTGTATACAACCCAGTGAGTGGATGAAGCCTGCCTTTTAGTTACACAAAGCCACAGGTCTTCATTATGCACCATTGCAACCTTCCAGTTGCCAGCGTCTTAACAACCAGCAACGTCATCAGTTGATAAGGAGGATGTCGTACGCCAGCACATCATTTTTCTTTGCCCCTCACCTGCTTTCTCTGTCAGCGTTGGGGTCCTGTTAGCTGAATGAGGGAGAGAACGTGTGGGAGGAGAGCGGCATTGAAATACTAGTCAGTACCAGTGTGTAAAGGTGTATTTGCTTTAGAAGAATAAATCACCTCTAACGTTGGTTGTCCTACGTGGATGTTGCTGCATTATGTAAAACCAGACTGGTGTGCCTCAAGATTGTGCATAATTTTAAAGCGCTATTAAACCAAAAAATGTATTATAATACAGCTTACCAATCATCAGATGTGTTGGCTGCATCAGTTTTCTTTGGCTTTTCCCCCTCTGTTTTCACCTGGTGATCTGGCCAGTAACACACCTCTTGTATTAGTGAGACACAACTCCGGAGAAATGAGAATAGAAGGCACATCAGACAGCAGAATTATGAGTCTGTGGGGGAATGGAGTGTTAACTGTATTAGCAGATTTAGAACCACTAATTAATTGAAGCCAAACTCCAGCTCACGCTTTATAATGAGTTACAGCACACAGTTTTTTCCTTTTGGGATAAAGGTTTTGAATGAATACATAAAAGCTGATCATTTTATCAGCCCTGCCTGTGTTGAGTGGTTTGTCCCATCCATGTAAACTGATACATTCTGCTGGAGATTTTGTACTGTGAAAAACAAGAATTGCTGGCTGGATTACCAGATAAAAATAGAAGAAAGAAAGCCTTAAAAAAAGAAAACGAGCAGCCATCAACTTTTAAGCATTGGTAAGCTGCAATGTATAAAATGTTTACTTTTGGTTTTAAAGGAGAAATATGGGTTTGGGTTTCTTTTCCTCATTATACTTACCTAGGTGGATGCAGCATCAGACTGATGCTGCATCTGTACCCCGGCGTCTCTGCACTGAGAATCGAGCCATCTAACACCGCTGATGGCTCGGTTCTCCTGGCTCCCCGATTGGAGAGATGCTGCCTGTCAGTCAGCAGCTCTCCTGCTCTGCTCCTCCACGCTCATTGGAGCACTGAGCTGGGGAAGGGTGGGGAGAGGCCATATCAGCCTGTCAGCGGCTGCTGACAGGCTGAGACAGCCATCAGTCCAGGCACCTGGCGGATCCAGACTTCTAGAGTCGGGATGATGCGGTGCCTGGACTGATCTGGGTGACATCAGCAAATAGCGGACTTCAGACCGCTCTCTGCTGAAAATGAGTCACAGGAGTGCAAAATGAATTGCACTCCTGTGACCAATAGGAGAAGCCGAGCCGAGTGAGCTCAGGCTGAACTTCTCCTTTAATTCTGCTTCGAAGGGTACCTTGACTGAAAAAAATGTTTGGAAACACTGACCCAAAGCACCAACAAAGGTGCATGCAGCATTTCCAGCAGCACAGTGCATGCCAACACACTTTAGGCTGACCATAGATTATGCGACTTTCTTTCCTTCAAACACAGGTAATAGTTATAAAAAACAATGGCTAGCTACATTTGGTGGTTTAAAGGGGTTTGCAGCAATCTGCCATGAGCATTGAACACCTTTAAATATATAGTAGTATGCCAACATTGATGATCTATATATTAGTCTGAGGTTTGAGATTTTCTGTATTTGCGGCTTAAAAAAATAATTGACCCCCAACCAAATCATGTCCATTACTAAATCAAAACTTGTACTTACATCATCTTCTCCCCTTTTTTTCGCTCTCTCATGCTTCATGGATATTCATTTTTAACAAATCTGCAGCATCTTGGTAAGTAATGATTTAGTGCAAGTGTTTGTTATATAGAAATCATAGAATTATTTTATAGAAATGTTTGCTCCTGAGCAGTGCAGTGCAGCTGCACTATTTATATATCTACAGTATATGTCACCTTTTTTGCATTACTTATTTTGACTGTCTGACTCTTCAGGTTGAGAATCAGCGGTCAAATTAATTCTGACATTTCCTTAACTGTCAATTGCTTGACCTCGTACACTGTATCCCAGCATCTGGGGTGCATAACAATATTAAAAAATAGGGCCCTGTAATTGTTTATATTCCTTTTATATAGGTAAGTGAAAAAGTATTTGCCCCTTCCTGATCTTTTTAATTTTTTTGCATATTTGACACAAGCTGTCCAAACCTGCCTGGTCCTATGCGAAAAAGTAATTGCCCCCCCCTTGCTAAGTCATGAATGAACTGTGATTAACCACATTTTTAAAAAAGCTGAGTTAAATTTCACTTGCCATACCCAGGCCTGATTACTGCCAGACCTATTGAATCAAGAAATCACCTAAATAGAAGCTGTCTGACAAAGTGAAGCATGCTAAAGGATCTCACAAAGCTACACATGATGTTGCAATCTAAAGAAATTTAAGAACAGATGAGAAACAAGTAATGTACATGTATCAGTCTGAAAAGGGTTACAAAGCCATTTCTAAGGCTTTGGGACTCCAGCGAACCATGGAGCCATTATCCACAAATGGAGAAAACTTAGTGACAATGGTGACCCTTCCCAGGAGTGGCCGCCCTACCAAAAGGGCACAACGACGACTCATCCAGGAGGTCATAAAAGAACCCAGAATAAAATCTAAAGTACTGCAGACCTCACTTGCCTCAGTTAAAATCAGTGTTCATGATTCAACAATAAGAAAGAAACTGAGCAAAAATGGCATCCATGGGAGAGTTCCAAGATGAAAGCCCCTGCTGACCAAAAAGAAAATAGTCTGTGGATTGATGAGACAAAAGTTGAACTTTTTGGAAGTTGTACATCCTGTTACATCTGGCGTAACACAGCATTTCATAAAAAGAACAGCATACCAACAGTCAAACATGGTGGTGGTAGGTTCTGGGGCTGTTTTGCAACTTCAGGACAAGGACAACTTGCCATAATTGATGAAACCAATAATTCTGTACTAGAAAATCCTGAAGGAGAATGTCTGGCCATCAGTTCATGACCTTATCTCAAGCACACATGGGTTATGCAGCAGAACAATGATCAGAAACACACCAACAAGTCCAAACAAAATTAAGGTTTTGGAGTGGCCTAGTCAAAGTCCAGACTTAAATCTGATTGAGATGCTGTGGCATGACCTAAACAGGCCGTTAGTGCTGGAAAACCCTCTGATGTGGCTGAATTAAAACAATTCTGCAAAGAAGAGTGGGCCAAAATTGCTCCACAGCGATGTGAAAAACTCATTGCCAGTTATCGCAAACGCTTGATTGGAGTTTTTGCCACCAAGGGTGGCACAACCAGTTATTAGATTTAGGCAGACAATTACTTTTTCACATAGAGCCAGGCAGATTTGAGCACCTTTTTTCCCTTAACAGAATCATCATCTAAAAACTGTATTTTGTATTTACTCTGGTTATATTTGTATACAAATGTTTGTATTATATTAAAATTTGTTTGATTATCTGAATCATTTAAGAGTGACAAATATGAAAAAAAAAAATAAATCTGGGAGGGGGCAAATCCTATTTCACAGCAATGTATAGCTATTTATTATAGCTAGTTTATTAAAGTGTAACTAAATGCAAACCTTTTTTAAGTTTTGGATAAGGTGGAGAGGGTTTAGAACTCTTGTCAGTTTTTATTGCTGCCCGTGCCCTTCTTAAGGAGATCTACTCTCTCTTTTTGTTTATAGCTATCACCGAAAATTAAAGTTAAAGAAAAACCCAAATCTGTTGACACCAAAACAGTAATAGAGGGGAAATCTTCCAATGGGGACACTAGTTCTGGTGACACCTCTCACTTCCTGTTTTGGCTGTGGGACAGGAAGTAAAGGGAAATCTCCCCTATGGGGCACAAATGGAAAAAAAACTGTCAGGGCTTATAACCCTCCATTACTTTATCCAAAACTTAAAAAAAAAATGTTTGCCTTTAGTTATACTGTTACTAAAATGGCACGAGGTTACTGCAGTTGCATATGGGGAGCTTTCAGAGAAGAGGACTGTACTGTTTTACTTTTTTATTTTTGTAAATTAGTAATTAATTTAAATAAAAAGCTTAGAATATATGATGGAGATATATTAAGGTGTGTGTATAGTTAAAACAATTTATTTTGGATGAAATGCGGAAGGGTTACAACCCCTATCAATTGTTAAAGCTGCCTTTGTCCATGCTGGGGAGATTTGTGATATCTATTTGACCTTCTTTTAAATAAATTCTTTATTTAAATGGCACTGAATAGGATGCATTACAGTTTAGAATGACTTGATCAGGTTGGTACAAAAGATTTAGCCTCATAAAGCAAATTGTTTATGGTGATATGGTATTAAATTATCAGTAACCACAAGTATGGATTTTACAGTAGTAAACAGGATTTTGTAGTCATAACAGGGGCAGGGTTTAGGTAGGGGAAGTAAATGCAGAAGGAAAAATCCTAATACGGTTGTATTGATTTTGTCTTAAGGTTTGTAGTTGGAAAAATGGTAGGTGGATAAGCCATACTAGAGTAGGTTGACAAAAAGTAGGAACAGGAAAAGTATCGGGAATCTGCTGGAACCCATGCCCCCAACAGACTGTGTAGAAGTGTAGAACTAGGAGGAGAAAAAGAAGAGAAAAAAAGTGGGGAGGCTGGGAGAAGAGGGAGGGGTAATAAGTGGGTGGGATCAATCAACTTATTATGGCTGTTGCATAACGGCCTTGCATTCATCTGTGGTTTGAATTCTTACCAGTAGAAGTGTTTCAGAATTTTTTGGAGGTGACTAGTAAACTTTCTGATCATTGTCACTGGGACAGAAAGTGATGGAAGATCCAAATGTTTACAGCTGGAATCCGAAACAAGTGGTCAGGATACATTTTCCAAAGGAGACACTTGCACAGGTGATAACTGACTACGTATGAGGATTTTCCCCAAATTTTGTAAAAAATTCTTATAACTTCTTTTTGCATCCCCAGCACAGGAACTAAAGAGAAAGCTCTTCAGGTCCTGAATAGCTTTCCGACAGAGGTTTTAAAGCTGAACCCCAGCTTTTCATATACTTTACATAATTTGTTTGGGCCAAGCTGGCCCAAACTAACTATGTTCCTCACTAACATGTGAAGCCGCTGGTTGTATGGTATGAACTGAGGCTACATACAGAATACCACACTGTGTTTTCAGGGTTTGAGACATAACTTGTTTCTTACCCGGATTGCAGTAGAGCCTATCACAGCGGCGCCCAGCCATTCAGAGAAAGCAATGTATTCTAGCAATGAATACTCCCTGTGATTGGCTGAGTCAGAGGTTGTGACATCATCAGCCCACCTCTCTGACTCAGTGAATCAGAGGAAGCTTTGTATTCATTGCTAGAATACACAAGACAGTAATGCTAATAACAGTATATTGAATGTACCCATGTGGTTGACAGGGACCAGCATTTAAAAAAGACTTAATCTGTTCCTAATCTGTAAGGAAAAGCTTACTGACCGGAATGGTACCAGCCAACTGGAGTAAAGCAAACAAGTACCAATATTCAAAAAAGGGCCGGGACCCTATATACCTGGAAACTACAATCAGCCTAACATTAATACTATGTAAACTATTGGCAGGAATGATAAGGAACCATATCTAAAAGTTTTCTGATGAAAATAGTATCATTTTTAGCAACCAACATAGATTTATGAAGAACCATTCTTGCCAGACCAACCTTTTAAAACTCTATAAGGAGGTAAGCTATAATTTAGATAGAGGAAGGCCTGGGGACAAAGTTTATCAGGATTTTGCTAAGGTATTTGATACAGTAACCCACAAACGCTTAATTTATAAATGATGGTCTTTTGACATTGATGAGATCATTACATAACAAAGAACCAAGATATGGGATTTTTCAGGTGCCACAACACAACAACACATAATAAAAAATATATCAAAATTTTATTTAGAAACATCTAAAAATCAACATATTGTTGAAAAAATAACCATACAATACATGGAACAAATGCAACTGATTATAATCTCTACATGTTTCGCCAAACGATTGCTTCTTCAGGAGAAATGAGGTGCTGATGATTCTCAGATATTCAGCAATTTCCTTCTTCAATTGATGAAATCATATTTACCTGGTTGGGAAACATTACAAGAGCAGGTCCAAAAGTTGATGATTAATATCATATTTTATAAATGGTTTGTAGTTATGAGTGAGATACCCACAGGGCTCTGTTCTGGGACCAATTTTGTTTAAGTTGTTCATAAACGATATAGAAGTTGGATTAAATAATTCAGCCTCAGTGTTTGCTGATGATGTGAAGCCAAGCAGAGCAATGACTTCACAATAGGATATAGCAACTTTACAAGAAGACAACTCTTTACAAGAAGATATAATTATGGGGTGGGCAAAATTGCAGATGAGGTTCAATGTAGAAAATTGTAAAGTGATGCACTTGGGAGCTAAAAATATGAATGCAAGTTACATGCTAGGGGGAGAACCTCAGGGGAAGTGAAGATGGAAAAGGATCTGGACTACTTGTAGATCACAGACTTAGCAATAGCATGCAATGCCAAGCTGAAGCAAGTAAGGCCAGCAGACTACTAACATGCATTAAAAAGGGTGCTCAAGAGATAAAACTATAATTCTACCAGTTTACAAAACTCTCTGCTTCAGACACATCTTGAGTATGCAGCTCACTGATCCTCAAGAAGGATGTGCTTGAACTGAACAGAGCATAGAAAAAGGCAATAAAGCAAATGAGGGAGCTGGAGGACATGAGGGATGACTACAAACATTAAATTTATTCTCCCTGGAGATTCTTAAGAGCCATAAGATCGCAATACTGTATACAAATCTGGAAGCTGGATGAGAAGTGGTCCAATCTTAAACTGTTTAAGGGGTTCCTTACTGTTAGAGTGATAAGGATGTGGAAATCCTTTCCACAATTGGTGGTGTCAGACGAGTGTAGATACATTAAAAAACATTTAGATGTGTTTCTTAGCAAAGACATTATTAGGGATCTTGAAAATGATAAGGATATATACACACACACACGTTGAACTGGAGTATTAATTAAACTTTACAAACTATATAACTAGTAAAAGAGGAACAGAGGGCTTTGGTTCCAAAAAGGGACAGTTGGCAGCTATGTGTGAGGACAAATAGAGAGAGGTAATCTCCCTAGTCAGAGCAAAGGTACCAATAAAAATATTTAGAGAGGTTCTAATTGTTTCCTACTCTGCAAAGCTAAAAAACATGTTGGCTTTACATACAGTACACTTTAGCAGGTATGTGTATGTAGCGCTGGTAGATTTACAATCTACCGCAGATTAGGTAAATTTAGTAAATTGTATGTTAGGAAGGTTAAAAGTTCGCCTCTGTTCCAGCTTGGCTGACGTTGTGTGTGCTTCCGTGCTGACCGGTGGGTGTCGCTGTTACCATTAGTCAGTGTTGGAAGGGCAACGTGTCGAAATGTATAGATGCTCCTCTGTCTCGGAGACAAGCTCGGTGGAGGTGGTCCTCCGAGTTGCATTTGGGGAAGGGGATATTTATGGGACAGACGCCATGTTCTAAGCGTCGTTTTGCAGCCACCTGCTGGCCCTTCTGGCCGACAGGTATGCAATAAGGAGCTACCTCGTGGTCCTTCGATCGGGAGGCCCACGATGCTACGGCGCATGGGTGGGTCCAGAGGCTTGTCTGGGGCCTACCACCACGGCCGAGGAATGGTCCTGAGCTGTCGGTCCTGTTTGACGAAGTTGGACAGCCGAGGAGATCCCAGGGGAGGACCCGTCTTGGAGAGATCACGCAGCGTGCTGGTCTATAGAGGGGCCTGGTGACTCGGTTTCAGGACGTATCCAAAAGAAGTAATTTTACAGCATGGTGTTGCCAATTCGGCTTAAAGGTTCAGGCACTGTGACTGACTGTTCACTGCAGAAGATCTGATACATCCTGTGGCAGAGGATCGTGCAGATTTACCCCCCCCCAAATAAGTCTGTGGCAGAGACTTAGATTCGTGCTGCGTACTGGCTGCTAGACCGGTGTGAGAGGCCTATCCAGATGAGCAAAGAGTGCGTCCCATGAGGGGAACGAATTCCACATAATTATCTGAATTCTACCGGGACATTTGTCGCTAAGATCTTGTAAGAAGATATTTGAGTTTCTCCTGAAGGTTTCCTTTTCCGTCTCTTTCCTGCTACTTCCTAAAGTTTGACTGTTCAATAAAGCATTGAAAACGTACTCCAGTGTTGGTGCGTGTGTCGTCCAGCAGTAAACTCAATGGAACCCCTAGACCCTGTGCCGGTGAAACAGAATTAAGCAAAGTGAAGGTAACAGACCCGCTTAAACTAGCAGCTCCACCGTGAGTTAGTGCTACATGTGGGGGCGTCCACCGGGATTTGTTGACCGACAATTATTGCAACCCAGTGGAGTGTTTTACCGGGAGTTTACAGAGAGAGCTGGACTTTGGAAAAAAAAATCTTTTCAGGAAGAGGAAAGGTTAAACTGCAGGACTTTGTTTTTGGGTGCATAGATGCTGGGCACCAGAAGAGGCCCAGGAGCTATGTGACTGAAAGAACAAGTGGGAGGAGTTACCCTACTTGCTACCACGTGGGACGCGTGTAGTGTGCTTGGCGCCAGAGGAGAAGAGAAGCCTCGTGATCGTGCTGAAAAGATCAGAGTGTGGCCATGTCTTTTTCGGCGTTGCAATCGGTTGTGGGACCCAGAGTGTTCCCTGCAAACACCGTGATGAATACTGTGCAATCTGGAACTCTGCTCACGGATACTGGAGTTCGAATGAAGCCCCAGGGGAAGTTTGTCCTGTATACCTCGGGAGATGTTGAGGGACTGGGCATGACCTGCCATCGATGTGGAGGATTGACCGTGCATCTTCGTCCATTCGGCCAATGTCCGCGGTGTGGAAAGTATTTGTTTGTAGTGGAGCCACCTACTATGCCATCCCGTGCCTAACGGATGGATTGGGTGACAGGTATCGTTACAGTAGAAGCTGCTATCGCTACAGAGAGAGAGCGACAGGCCGCCACTTCGCCTGTTGCTACTGACAATGTTTCAGAAAGAGACATTGTTGCTGACGTCTCATCAGGAGACATTACTTTGATTTCTGAGTCCACTACACCTGTTCCTGTGGTGCCTACTCAGAAGAAGGTGGGCTATGTGAAGGCTTCTCGCGGCCATGGTCGAGGCCTACCCCAGAGGTTACCTGAGCCGGAGCTACCAGAGTCTACGTCTGGAACGGGTAAGCCATTGTTGGGGACTGTAAATAAGTATTTGCCAGCAAAAGAATTGAGAGACTCGGAAATAAAATCCATGCCGGATCTTTCCGGGGATGATGACTTGTTCGAAACCATGTCGCAAGAGCTACTGTCGTCACAAGGCGAGGATGTTGCCTCCACAATGACCCTTCCTGAATGGACTGCCATGAGTTCTGGCAAGACGTCGCCCTGTGTGGAGACGCACAGTGCTGTTGCGGGGACTTTGTCAAAAGTTATTGATTCGCTACAGACACCGGCTGGGTCTATGGTGAAAAAGTCATTAGACTCCTGTGTACCCACTGGTATGGGAAAAGACAGATCTTTGCCAAAACTTGCTTGCTTGCAAAGGATGTTAAACAAGCATGTGGCCGCAGAGTATGGATTAGAATTTCCCTTTGTGCCCCAGGATGTCATGCGGGAGATTGAAGCTAATCGGGAACTTTGGTACAATGAAGCTATTTGGGACTACTTGTCTGTGCCTAAGCCCTTTAGAAAGACTAGATGTTCTGTCCGGATGGATGAACGTTTTAACGGATGCTTTGTTCATTGGAACTATGGTCGGCATATCTATGCTGATAAAGTGGTGATCTGCAGACCAGGAAAGGACAATACTGTATATTTCATTACCACTGTAGATAAAGAAGGAAAATATGTGACTCTACCAGATCCTCGGTTTTACTGGTAATTATGGACACTATTACTTTGAAGTTAGTTAGTTAGATAGCGACAGGGCAAAGAGATCTGCGTGGTCAAGATCAAGATCTACAGATCCTGTTCTGTGTTTAAATCCAAGGACTTCTGTTTGCTAGCCGGATTTCTTTTATAAGAAAAGTTTTTACCCTGGGATGGACTCCAAAAGTACATATTCTTTCTAATATAAATCATAGGAAGAGAGTCTCATTTTAAATGAGGCTTTGCTCCTGGTGTTGTGTAGTGTGTATATATGTGTGTTTAAATATGTTTCTTTTTCAGGGATCATCGGATCATATTTATAGCTGGGAGGCTTTTCAGCTAGTTAGTTAATGAGGTTGTAAAGAGAAAATTATATTGTGGTTTTGTTCGCGGCTGTGAACATAATGTTTTATAGATATAAGTCTCATAATGTCTTTAAACTGTCCTTTTTCTCTCTTTTTAAAGTTATGAGAAACTCAAATGCTACTCTCAGGCTTGAGAGTTACTGTTATTGCGTTCAGGACAGACGTTGGGGACAACGTCTATTGTAGTGGGGGGAGTATGTAACGCTGGTAGATTTACAATCTACCGCAGATTAGTTAAATTGTATGTTAGGAATGTTAAAAGTTCGCCTCAGTTCCAGCTTGGCTGACGTTGTGTGTGCTTCCGTGCTGACCGGTGGGTGTCGCTGTTACCATTAGTCAGTGTTGAAAGGGCAACGTGTCGAAGTGTATAGATGCTCCTCTGTCTCGGAGACAAGCTCGGTGGAGGTGGTCCTCCGAGTTGCATTCTGGGAAGGGGGTATTTATGGGACAGACACCATGTTCTAAGCGTTGTTTTACAGCCACCTGCTGGCCCTCCTGGCCGACAGGTATGTGTTAAGGAGCTACCTCGTGGTCCTCCGATCAGGAGGCCCACGATGCTACAGCGCAGGGGCTTGTCTGGGGCCTACCACCGCAGCCGAGGAATGTCCTGAGCTGTCGGTCCTGTGTGACGAAGCTGGACAGCCGAGGAGATCCCAGGGGAGAGATCACGCAGCGTGCAGGTCTATAGAGGGGCCTGGTGACTCGGTTGCAGGACGTATCCAAAAGAAGTAATTATACAGCATGGTGTCGCCGGTTCGGCTTAAAGGTTCAGGCACTGTGACTGACTGTTCACTGCGGAAGATCTGATACATCCTGTGGCAGAGGATCGTGCAGATTTACCCCCCCCCAAATAAGTCTGTGGCAGAGACTTTAGATTCGTGCTGCGTACTGGCTGCTAGACCGGTGAGAGAGGCCTATCCAGATGAGCAAAGAGTGCGTCCCATGAGGGGAACGAATTCCACATAATTATCTGAATTCTACAGGGACATTTGTTGCTAAGATATTTGAGTTTCTCCTGAAGGTTTCCTTTTCCGTCTCTTTCTTGCTACTTCCTAAAGTTTGACTGTTCAATAAAGCATTGAAAATGTACTCCAGTGTTGGTGCGTGTGTCGTCCAGCAGTAAACTCAACGGAACCCCTAGACCCGGTGCCGGTGAAACAGAGGGAAGCAAAGTGAAGGTAACAGACCCGCTTAAACTAGCAGCTCCACCGTGAGTTAGTGCTACATGTAGTTTACTTGGTAAATCTAATTTATTTGATTGGCAGGTAACTTTTTCCCTCGTAATTGAATATATAACCAAGGACAAATGTCCTCATTGTGTTTTCATCACTCTAATTTAAATGCTTACTTAATCCTGAGTACCCATTGCCATACACTGATGACAAAAACACTATCTAATGCAATCAGAAAAGGGAATCGGACCTTGAACATGTATCAGAATTTTTAGAAATTGTGTTTTGATATACCACATTAAATATAAACAGACTAATCTGATAGCCATCAATATTTTGGGAGCTAAGCTATTTATCACCTGTGCGACAAACACAAAGGCCGCAAATGCTGCTCCTTTAGACAGTCAGCTTAACTATCAATTACAATGGTAAAAGCATCCACATTACATTTTAAAGTAAAATGTCTCTACTCAATAGAAACATTTTTCTATGGTGTTTCAGCTTCTCAAACATCTGAAGTTTGTACAATTTTTCCATAAATTGTATTTCACAAAATAGGAGTTGATGTTTTTAATGCCATAGCATTTTATACATTAAAAAATTATAATATTTATTGCTTTACACCTTGAAAAAATTAACTTTCTATATGAAGCAATGCAATACATTTTTTACATCATCTGCTGATTTAAAAGGTATTATTTCTGACATGTATATGGCCACAAACAGGCAGTCATGTATAGACAAGTTAAGCTCCATATGTCTCATAAAGAATAACCCATGTATGAGAATGTTAAAGTATCCTGTTCTCTTTGTATTTCTTCCTTTGTGTGAAACACCTGGTGATCCTGCCAGTCCCCCTGCTATCCTATTTCAAACTGACCATGCAAGGCATGGAAGCACATCCATCCCAGTGTGGTCAGTTTTCTGTCTGCTGGGAGCACAGCCTGCCTGTCCTCCAATGGCCCCCAAAGTACATACATGATAATTGACAGTATGGTATTATTTTTTTTAGTGCAAAGAGACAGTGTTCAAAAGCTTATGGTTAGATGGGCCTTGAGTAGCAGGTTTTGAAGCAAAAGTTATGTTTAGCCCACTGATTGCACAACATGCATTGCTCTTTAGCAGACATGCATGGGTGCCATTAATTCTTACTGTAATAGTAGCTCCACGCATTGGAAAATGTGGTTCATTTTCAGTGCATTTTCAGTGCAGCGCGACTTGCGCGTTTCTGTGGGTAGGGCAGTCCAGTGAAATGAATGGGCTGCCCTACATGCTGGATGCAGCTGCACAGAGTGAGGTTGGGGGATGGTAAAGCCATATGGATAGAATGTAACCAAATGGATGGGGTTTGTTAGATCCAGGAGTGCAGTATTATTCCTAGTGGGCTTGTCCTCAGAGAATGCTAGAGTAATGCCTTAACTTGGCCATAGATGGGTAGAATTTCAAATGAAACTCTTCAGTAAAAAATGCACTAAGAAAGTTTGTTTTCTAACTAATCATTAGTGATTAGTGATAGTAATTTTTCTCAAATTAATGAGATTTCTAACAGTGTATGTGGTTTTTGTTCGGTAATGTCCACTAATTTTTCCTAAGAATTTTCATTCCAAATACTATCCATTTAGGGCCAGCTTAAGAATAGTAGCATATAGTGGAGCCACAACCTGGTATAGGTAGTGTTACAGATGTAGCCATTGTTTAGTGTTCAGATAATGGTCTTTACCTGGTTATCAGGAGTTTGATCCCACATGTACTCTTTCCTTTTAAAGAAAACATCAGTAAAATATATGGCTTTTGAGGGTTTTTCTACCTTAAAGTCTAAGTTAACCTTCAACAAAAAATAATAAATACACATATTTTTGCAGGTAAAAAATGTGCATTTATTATTTTTTTCTACAGGAACCTGCAAAGTATTGCACTTGTGACCAGTGGATGTCAGGCTCCTGCAAACATTTCCTCCAGGTTTTGTTGCCACGGGCTTTCTGTTTCGAAAGCAGGGGGGAGTGTTCGTGGACAATGAGGGCGCTCATCACTGCCCTCACAGTCTATTGAGAACTACATGCAGTCTCCCATGGTGGCGGGTGGGACTTATAGTTGTGCAATATGATGGTTTGAACTTTTATTTTTAAGCACCTTACCAAAAAACAGGCTATTTATTCCTCTTAACCCTTTCACTGCCAAGTCTGTATGCCTTACAGACCTAAAAAGTGCTCGCAGATGGCCAAGTGGACCTAATTTCTCCCTCTCCTATAAACTTATGGTCACTTCAATGACCATAAGCTTATATCAGAATTGTTCAACAGACTGCCCCCCCCCCTCCATGCCGCTACTTCCCTGCTTCTCCACCTCCCGCCATTAACTTTCACCTTAAAATGCCCCCCCCACACTCTCTTTTCCTATCCTTCATCCCCCTCTTCCCCCCCAGCACTGATAACCCCCATCCACCCGATCAGACCCCCCCTGCAGCTACCTTTAGAAGCCGGCATCGCTCCACTGCCGCTCCTGCCGGCTTCAGGTGCTGCATGGGGCTGGGGGGGGTCCAGATGTGTCCCCCCCGCCAGTCACATCACCCCCAGTACTGGCCCCCACACCCCTGATCCATGCCTGTTCCAGCGGCATGCCTCCTTCCCCTCCCGCAGCCTGCAGATGCTGCCCACAATGATCTACAGCAATCTGACAGGCTGGGGATAGCGGGGAGAAGGGGGGGGAATGGTGCAGGCGAGGGTGAAGCTGGGGCTTGGGGGGACTTAGTAAACATGTGTTTACTAAGCTCCCCCCTATAGTACAGTGTATATAGGCAGCGATCGCTCCTATATCCACTGACAGCTGATATATAGTAACTGCGAGCGTTACTATGTATCACACTGTCATTTTATGAATGAATGAGAAATCTCTAAACAGATTCCTCATTCATTCAAGAAAAGTGCTGCAGAGAAAAGGGACTATCTCCTGTCCCTTTCTCTGTCTCAAAAAAAAGAGATATGGGGGTCTGTTCAGACCTCTGATAGCTCACCAAAGACCCCCCCCCCCCCCCCAAAAAAAAAAAAAAAAAAACTGTAAAAAATGTAAAAAAGTAAAAAATGTTTTAGGGCCAGTTCACACCAGATGCACTTCCATGCGCTTTTTTTCTGCACTAAAAATGCATGCACACTGTTTTCCATGTATTCCAATGGCTCTAGTTCACACCAATGCAGTCAGTTCCAATCAGTTTCCGGACAGTTTCTGCACCGGAAACTGACTGGAACTGACTGCACTGGTGTGAACTAGAGCCATTGGAATACATGGAAAACACTGTGCATGCATTTTTAGGGCCAGTTCACACCACAAAAACGCACTCATATGTTCTGGATCAGTTTTTGCTTACAGTTCACACCACACGCAGTTCCAGTGCATTTTTGATACAATTAGCTAGGTTCCAGTACAGTTCTGTGCAGCACGCTCTACTTTTTTTTCTGCACCGGAAACTGACTGCACTGGTGTGAACTAGAGCCATTGGATTACATGGAAAACACTGCATGCATTTTTTGTGCAGAAAAAAAGCGCACGGAACTGCATCTGGTGTGAATAGCACGTAAAAAAAACAAATATAGTAAGGCTCGATTCACACCTATGCATGTTGCTTTTGAGCGTTTTTGGAGTTTTTTTTTTCATGCATGGCACGTTTTTGAGCAGCGTTTTTGTAGCGTTTTTGCGGCGTTTTTGCCGCGTTTTTGCCGCGATTTGCGTTTTGCGTTTTTTTTTTTTTTTTTCATTTTTTTTTACAGTCTTAAAAAAAATTACAAAAAAAAAAAAAAAAACACGGCAAAAACGCACCAAAAACGCACCAAAAACGCTGCAAAAACGCTGCAAAAACGGTGCACTTGCGTTTTTGATGCTTGTCCATTGAAATCCATTACATGCAAAACGCTGCTTTTTGCATGAAAAAAAGTCCCCGACCCTTTCCAAAAACGCAGAGATACAAAAAAGCATTGATGTGAACATGTTCCATGGGAACCCATGTTAAAAAATTCCCGTGCATTTCTGCAAAATGCAAAATGCATCAAAAAACGCGCTAGTGTGAATGGGGCCTTAGGCCTGATTCACACCTATACATTTTTAGTGCTTTTTGCATTTTGCATATTCACACTACAAAACGTGTTCCATAGGAAACCATGTTAAATGGACTGTAGTGCAAATCTGCAAAATGCAAAAAGCTCTAAAAATGCATAGGTGTAATTTAGGCCACAGACCTCCCAGGTCCGCCCACACTCACCTCTCCACGGTAAGGCTCCATTCACACTAGCGCATTTTTTGATGCATTTTGCATTTTGCAGAAATGCATGGGACTTTTTTAACATGGGTTCCTATGGAACATGTTCACATCAATGCCTTTTTGTACCTCTGCATTTTTGGAAAGGGTCAGGGACTTTTTTTCATGCAAAATGCAGCGTTTTGCATGTAATAGAATTCAATGGACCAGCATCAAAAACGCAAGTGCACAGTTTTTGCAGCGGTTTTACAGCATTTTTGCAGCGTTTTTGATGCGTTTTTGGCGGGTTTTTTTTCAATTTTTTTTTAAAAACTGTAAAAAAAAAACGCAAAACGCAAAATGCAGCAAAAACGCTGCAAAAACGCTGTAAAAACGCTGCTCAAAAACGTGGCAAGCATGACAAAAAAAACTCCAAAAACGCTCAAAAGCAACATGCATAGGTGTGAATCGAGCCTAATGGTTCCCCCCCCCATCCCCCATGCACAGGCTCTAATCATGTGGCTTGAAAAAAAAAAAAACTCATACAAACATATGAGTCTGGCGGTCTGCAGAGGGGGCGGCGCCCCTAATGGACTGGCTCCTGGTAAGACCCCTTTCTCATGGAGCGGACTCTGTCAAGCAGATCTGCCTGCTCAGCGGGGGATCTGTCTGCTGATCCCCGCTGAGCAGGCGGATGACAGGTCTGTGACCACTCCACTGATGCAGAGCGGAAACTGACACAGCCCCGCTGTTCTCTATGGGGCAGTCGGATGGAAACGGACCGCCTGTCCATTTCTATCGGATACCATCCGATCTGCTAGATCATGGGTGCTCAACCTGTGGCCCTCCAGCTTTTGCGGAACTACAAGTCCCTTCATACCTCTGCCTTTGGGAGTCATGCTTGTAACGGTCAGTGGCTTGCAATGCCTCATGGGACTTGTAGTTCCACAACAGCTGGAGGGCCACATGTTGAACACCCATGTGCTAGATGGATGGGGAATGGAATCCCCATCTGTCTGTTTTTAGCGGACTGTACTGTATCGGATGCAGGCGGGTGTAAACGGACACATGTCCATTTACATCAGCCTCTCCATAGAGAACAATGGGTGGTCCGATTGGGCCCACCTGAAAAACGGACAGGCAGACCCGACAGGTCTGCTTGTGTGAAAGGGGCCTAAGGCCTTGTTCACACAGAGCATACACAGCATACCTTTACAGGATGCACAGGTGTTCCAGGCAGTCCCATTGATGTCATTTGGGATGTAGCAACTGCACGAGCAGAGCCGTTGCTCCCAATTTTACATCCATGTAGGTCCGCGTGCATATCCCTGAGCTCACACTGTCTGCCTTCGCAGTGGTGTACCCACACCCACACGGATGTCAGATTAGGAACAGCAGCTATGCCTGTGCAGCTGTTCCATCCCAATTGACATAAATGGGGATGTAGGCCATGGAACACCTGTGCATCTCTGTGTGGGTAAACAATGCCCCCCATGGGTGTACCCTTTAGTATGCCACATGTGAACGATGCTTTAGTAGCAATTTAGCGGGAATTTTGTAAGTTATGTTGTGTTTGTGTGCACTAATAATGATTTTAGTGTATTTTTTGTGAAAATAGCGATATGAACATTTGTGCAACAATTGCGGGCCCAAAAAATCAGTAGCACTTTTTTTTATTCTATAGGTCATGTGCTTTCAGAAAATGTCTAGTTTGAGGGGTATTTTCAAATTCTGAAAGCTGTAAGTGAAAAAAGGTAACCTTTTTAGAGTAAATTGTTTTTATTTACGGTTTTGTGTACCTTCAGTTTTCACCATTTCACAAAAAGGTGCAATTTAAAATGTAGAAATATTTGTTATTTATTACCTCAATACAGTTTTAACTTTTATATTTGCTAGGAATTTTGCAGGAATTTTGTACATTTTGCCATGTATGAATCCACTATTAATGATTTTAGTGTATTTTTAGCAAAAATATTGTTTTGATAAACATTTGCACAAATACCGCGGGACCTAAAAACTCAGTAGCACCTTCTTTTTATTCCAGAGGTCATATGCTTTCAGAAAAAATATGGTTTGGGGGGTCTTTTACAAACTCTGAAAGCAGTGAAAAACGAAAACCTCCACATTTTTAGAGAAATTTTGGGGTACATTCAATTTTCACTATTTTGCAAAAAACTCAATTTTAAATGTACAAATATTTGTTATTTATTAACTCAACACAGGATAAGCAATTATATTTAGCAGGAATTTAGCAGGAATGTTGTAAAATGTTGTAAAATTGTGTGTTTTTTTCTACTAATATTGGTTTTAGTGTATTTTTAGCAACAATATTGTTTTGATAAACATTAGCACCTTCTTTTTATTCTAGAGGTCATATGCTTCAGAAAATATATGGTTTGGGGGGTATTTCACAAATTCTGAAAGCTATAAGGGAAAAATTAAAACCTTCAGATTTTTTGAGAAATTTGGATATTTACATTTTTGCGTGCGTTCAATTTTCACCATTTCACAAAAAGACGCAATGAAAAAATTACATTTTTTGTTATTTATTAACTCCATACAGGTTAAGCTTTTACATTTATTAGGGATTTGAGGATGGAGGTGATTGGCGAGGTTATAAAGAGAAGTAAGTCATTCACGAAGAGGGCACATTTGTGTTCTTTTAGGACCGCACTGTACCCCCCCCCCCCCCGAATATCTTGATTAGAGCGGATAGCTACCGCAAGGGATTCTATCGCGATTGCAAAAATGAGGGGAGACATGGGACATCTCTGCCTGATGGCTCTCGTGATTTGGAACGGAGCAGAATAATGCCTTTGGAGTCTAACTCTCGCTTCTGGGAAGGAGTAAAGGGCACTGATGATTCCCATAAACGTATCCCCCTAATCCCCAATGGCGTAGGGTAGCAAAGAGATAGGGCCATGATACAGAGTCAAATGCCTTTTGCAAGTCGAGGGAGAGGACCATACCTTCCTGGCGCGGCCTTCCATTTCAACCCAACTGGAGTAAAGAGATAATGTCCACCGCCCTACGCACTTGGTCTGGCCTTTGCCTACCCGAGATAAAGCCCACCTGGTCCATGTGAATGAAGGAGGCTAGGCGATTGGCTAAAATTTTGTTCATGATCCTTACCAATTACCTATACATCCTTAATTATGTGACTACTCTACATACTCTCGTCCAGAGATCTTCAAGCATCTCAAATTCATTTTTTTTTTTTTTTTTTTCAGTTAGACACATTCCAACCTCTTGGTTAAGTGGCCCTCTTTTTTTGGCAACATGCAGGTTGCTCCCCCGCACTCTGTAATCTATTATGGGAGTTCTCATCTAGTGTGATGATATGGAACTGCATTCATTTCTCATGTTTCAAATTCTTCCAACTGGAATTGAAAAACACCTAGCCCCTGGTACCCAGCAGGTCTTGGTTAGGCCTTGTATGTCCTTTTCCTAATATCATGGCTTTGCACTCCTTGTGCATTACCTTTTGCAAGAAGTTGATCTCCTTCAACACATGCTATTTTCTGTGCTCCTCTGGGGCCTTCCTCAGGTGCGCCTACCCAAACAGAGCCCTCCTTTTGTGGTCAAAGGGGTCACTCCCTTATAGGGCCTCTGTAAGAATGGAACTTCCTTCTCTTCAATAACCCTAATTGCTATAGTTCTGCCTTGCTCCCCCTGTGTTGTTCATGGGGACTTCCTCCATTTCTTAGCTACATAGGGAGGAAGAATTTTGGAACTTCTGTCCTTCTTGCTTCCCCGAGGTTCCCTCCCATTTCCCCTGTGATCTTTTTGCTAAAACATTAGTTATATTGATACACTGGAGGGCAGTTCCCAGCAAAACTTTAGCCAGTGTCTGATCACCTGGAGGGAATGGAATATAACCCATGGTCTAAGAATCAATTTGTATATTCAATACTGTACTCCAAGATATGGAATTTACAAGTACATCAAAATTCCTATTTTCCTTCCATCACATGTTAACACAGAAGAGTCTAATCCAGATGTGACGGTCACCTGGATTAAACTGAACAATTAAAAACAACTCAGGTCTAACAGTTGAAGCCACTGAATTTACCTCAATAAAATTAAAAGGAATTACTGGGCAAAGTCAGTGTCTACTCTCCAAGTCCATTGAACAAAAGGTTACACTACAGCAGTTTAAGGTAAGATCAACATGTTAAACTCGAAAGAAATATAGTTATAACAGCATTGGCTAAAAAGTCAATAACCACAAATTTAAAGGTTGCAAGAGAAACCAAACATGTTAATAACATGGTTGGCTTGCCTCCAGTTTGGAGTGGTTAAAGGACCCTGTACTGAGCAATATTTAGGCTACCACTGCTGGCCTTCATCCGTAAATTCTCTTTGTATGGGCTAAGCTTGTGTCCTCAGGTTGACATTAGTTTAAGATTTATCTGACCTGTGCCAAACAAAGCCCGGTTTCACACATGTGCGGTGCGAACTGAAGCTCAGGTTTCACTGGGGAAATAAAAATAACTTGTTCAAAGGTTCATCTGCATTTCAGCTGCGGATCAGAGAGCAGGGAGAGGGGAGGGAGAGGGGAGGGAGAGGGGAGGGGGGGGGGGGAGAGGGGGAGGTGTAGTGAGGAGAAGGAGAAAATCCATGTTCAGAACGCAATGCATCTGCGAATTAGATGCGTTCCCATAGAAGATACTGGGCATGTAATTCGCAACGCAATGCACAGAAAACGCACACGTTTTTTGTGCAATGCGCAGTGCGAATGCAACGCACATATGTAAACCAGATGCATTCATATGAATATATTTTAAAATGTCCTGCGAATTGGATGCATTGTAAGCCGCATCTAATTCGTATAGGTGTGAACCCGGGCTAAAATTACTATAGACTTGTATGGTAATACAAATTCTGTTTGAAGTGAACACAAGCCTGTTTACACAGGCCCTTATAATGACTTACGGGCCTATTTACAGTAATTAGCCACTGACCTGAAAAAAACATTGAACAAGTAAAGTTAGAGCGATGTCAGAAGTGACATACTAAAGGAGTTCAAGCAAAAACTGTGAAATTATGTTTCACCTTGTTCACTAAGGTAAGGAAACATTCACTTTGCAACTTTGCAAAGTGTGTATTCTCTGCTTCTGTAGCAAATCAGCTCAACTGAATTGGCATATCAGGTCTTCTTAGTAAAGCCTAGCAGTTGCAGCCACTGTAGTTTACTATGCATTTCCATTGGTATTTGCATTGCATTGGTTTCCTTCAAAAAATATAAAATGGATCAGAACATGTGGATTTCATTTACAGGTTAAACCCACTCTGTAGAATTACAGGACATAGCTAAGGACTGGTCACACCTGAAAGAATACAGCAGTGTCTACCACAACTGTGTGAAAGCAGATTTTTCTTTTTTCAAATAAATTGATTTTGTAAAACATAGGAACTGTAAAACCTAAAGTGTTTCTAAACCCTGCATTCACTATATCTGGTCTCCCACAGTACACAGAACATGGAAATGCAATTATTTTAGTAAATATAAATTGCTAAATACCTTTTCTCATCATCGGTATATAGCAGTCTTCTGACTTCTGTCTGTGTCTGGTTAAAGCTTGTAGGAGGTGTTTTCATTCTACTCTGACTGTCCTGCATGACCCCTGACCCTCTGTCTAGATAGTGCTGATTGGTCCTCTGCCAATCACAAGCACTCTTCCAAGAAAAAAACCTCTCTAGCAATACACACCAAACTGAGCATGTGCAGAGTGACTCCAAAGGCTCTGTCTTATCAGGAGATGGATCAGTGGAAGAAGGGGAGGATCAGAGAAGATAGGATCACACAGCCTTTTTACACAATGGATTAACCCCTTAGGTTACATAGTGAGTATAACAACTGCCTGCTTTACTGCATATACAGACCCAGATAGCAAGGATAACTTGCCACACATTTGTGGCAGTGTTGAATTGCTGCACATTTTCACTGGCAAGTTGTACGCTTGCACAGCACTTGAAGTTCAAGTTCTAGTTGACACTTTTCCAATTTGTAGCAAATTTGCGTGGTAAGTCTCTAGCAAGAGCCAAGTTGCAGTAGTGAGTCCACAGCAAGAGCTCTGCAAGTCTACAGCAGGAAAGTTCAGCCACAGTGACCCCTGTGGTGGGATGACTAAAGCACAACATAACTGAACCAGAATTTGCAGCAGACTTGCAGAATGTTTGCAAAGAAAGTTGATCTGGAGTCATGCAATGCAGACTTGTTGCAATTGTGCAACAAATTTGTGAAGCCTGGCAAGTCTGGCAATAGCTTAGCAAGTCATTTTCAAACTTGCAGTTAAATTGCTTGCTTCTAGAGACTGATTTTACTGTTGTGGGTTTAGTAACACTTTAAAAACAAAAATGTAATAAATTAGAGCTTACCAGTCATCAGATGTAGTGGCTGCATTCTTTTTTTAAGGCTTAAAGTGAATGTAAAGGATACTTTTTTCAATAACAAATATGTTATACTTACCTGCTCTGTGCAATGGTCTTGCTTAGAGCAGCCCCAGTCCTCATTTTCTGGGGTTCCCCCTGGCATTCCTGGCTTCTCCTGCCTTTCGATTAACCCCCACCCCCAAGCAAGTAGCTTGCTGGGGGGGTGCTTGTGCGGGCTTAATCCCAAACCACACTGTGTATGTCTATTGACACACACAATACAGCTCGGCTCCCCCCCCGCTCCCTTGTCACTGGATTTGATTGACAGCAGCAGGAGCCAATGGTTCCTGCTGCTCTCACTTAGTATATTGAGGAGGGAGAAAGAGAGCAGTGCCGCTGTTTTTGGACACCGCACTGGACCAAGATCGGGCTCAGGTAAGTATTTAGGGGGGAGCTGCACCTAAAAGGTTTTTTACCTTAATGCAGAGAATGCTCTCCAGAGATGCTCAATTGGGTTTAAGTCAGGGCTCTGGCTGGGCCATTCAAGAACAGTCACAGAGCTGTTGTGAAGCCACTCCTTCGTTATTTTAGCTGTGTGCTTAGGGTCATTGTCTTGTTGGAAGGTAAATCTTCGGCCCAGTCTGAGGTCCTGAGCACTCTGGAGAAGGTTTTCGTCCAGGATATCCCTGTACTTGGCTGCATTCATCTTTCCCTCAATTGCAACCAGTCATCCTGTCCCTACAGCTGAAAAACACCCCCACAGCATGATGTTACCACCACCATGCTTCACTGTTGGGACTGTATTGGACAGGTGATGAGCAGTGCCTGGTTTTCTCCACACATACCGCTTAGAATTAAGGCCAAAAAGTTCTATCTTGGTCTCATCAGACCAAAGAATCTTATTTCTCACCATCTTGGAGTCCTTCAGGTGTTTTTTAGCAAACTCTATGCGGGCTTTCATGTGTCTTGCACTGAGGAGAGGCTTCTGTCCGGCCGCTCTGCCATAAAGCCCCAACTAGTGGAGGGCTGCAGTGATGGTTGACTTTCTACAACTTTCTCCTATCTCCTGACTGGATCTCTAGAGCTCAGCCACAGTGATCTTTGGGTTCTTATTTACCTCTCTCCCCCAATAGCTCAGTTTGGCCGGACGGCCAGCTCTAGGAAGAGTTCTGGTCATCCCAAACATCTTCCATGTAAGGATTATGGAGGCCACTGTGCTCTTAGGAACCTTAAGTGCAGCAGAAATTTTTTTGTAACCTTGGCCAGATCTGTGCCTTGCCATAATTCTGTCTCTGAGTTCTTCAGGCAGTTCCTTTGACCTCATGATTCTCATTTGCTCTGACATGCACTGTGAGCTGTAAGGTCTTATATAGACAGGTGTGTGGCTTTCCTAATCAAGTCCAATCAGTATAATCAAACACAGCTGGACTCAAATGAAGGTGTAGAACCAGCTCAAGGATGATTAGAAGAAATGGACAGCATCTGAGTTAAATATATGAGTGTCACAGCAAAGGGTCTGAATACTTAGGACCATGTGATAGTTCAGTTTTTCTTGTCAACAATGTGTTTTTCTGTCAATATGGGGTGCTGTGTGTACATTAATGAGGAAAAAAAATGAACTTAAATGATTTTAGCAAATGGCTGCAATATAACAAAAAGTGAAAAATTTAAGGGGGCTGAATACTTTTTGTCCCCACTGTATGTCCTAACTTTGAAGAGGAATATCGTTGTTATGGCAGCAGCTAGCTGCCATAACCCCTGTATCTTCTTTTTTGACCAGGGGTCCGGTTTCCGATAGTAGTGGTCTCTGCGGCAGATTCGCTGCAAGATCACCTTTATCAGCGGTGGGAGAGGCCCCCCCCGCCGCACTCCGGTGCCCTTCGCCGGCAGCGGCGGAGGCGATCGGATCCTCTCACGTCAGTGGCATGGAGACGAGTGGGGGAAGATGGCCCTCACCCGTCTCCATACCATTGCAGGGTGGAAGCGACGTCAAAACGTCACTTCCACCCATAGCTCTTAAAGGGACATTTTCTTTTGCATTTTTTTAAATGATAAAAAAAAAGTATTTTTATTTTTCTATTGCATTTTAGTGTAAATATGAGATCTGAGGTCTTTTTGACCCCAGATCTCATATTTAAGAGGTCCTGTCATGCTTTTTTTTCTATTACAAGGGATGTTTACATTCCTTGTAATAGGAATAAATGTGACACATTTTTTTTTTTAAAAGAACAGTGTAAAAATTAAAAATGAAAGATAAAATAAATAAGAATTTTTTTTTTTTAAAACGCGCCCAGTCCTGCCGAGCTCTCGTGCAGAACACATACATGAGTAGCGCCCGCATATGAAAACGGTGTTCAAACAACACATGTGAGGTATCGCTGCGATTGGTAGAGCGAGAGCAATAATTCTAGTCCTAGACCTTCTCTGTAACTCAAAACATGCAACCTGTAGAATTTTTTAAACGTCGCCTATGGAGATTTTTAAGGGTAAAAGTTTGTCGCCCTTCCCACGAGCAGGCGCAATTTTATAGCGTGACATGTTGGGTATCAATTTACTCGGCGTAACATTATCTTTCACAATATAAAAAAAAATTCTTATTTTTAAATTCAAAAAAGTGTATTCTTTCCAAAAAAAAGTGCACTTGTAAGACTGCTACGCAAATACGGTGTGACAGAAAGTATTGCAACGTCTCTAGGGTGTTGGAAAAAAATGTATAATGTTTGGGGGTGCTAAGTAATTTTCTAGCAAAAAAACTGTTTTTAACTTGTAAACAACATATCTCAAAAAGAGGCTAGGTCCTTAAGTGGTTAAGGTTTATAAATTAAAGTTATGCAATCTGTAGAAACCAAACAAGGGACAATAGAGCATAAGAAATATAAATATAGCGTTAACAGTGAAGGTTTTAAATTTTTCTTCCATATCTTATACTGTAGATACGCTAGTAAAAAAAACAATCATTTTGTTGTGGAAGGTTACTTTGGTCAGGGATGTTTTGTCTCCATGGTGGACTGATTCATGTCAGTGTTCTTCATTTCTTGGAAAGTGTACGCTGTGTTTTTCTTGAGAGATCAGACTTTGCATTCTTCAGTTCCTCTGCAATCTATAAAATACATCTTAGCTTTTTAATTTACCAAAGCATAGCTATTGATGCCAACAATATACTTGAACAGAATGCACCTTGGCATTGAATACACCTTTTATCAGGTCTCATAGGAAAAGTTTGAAAAGTCTGGGTCACAGGAGCAGTTACATTCAACAAGTTCAGAACAGAGTAGAGAGGATACAGTTCACAGCAAATAACTCCTGTCATTTCTAAGCATTTATTGTGCTTAAGAGAAGTAATAAGGAAACTTTACTATACAAGGAACTATATTAATTATTCTCAAATAAAGGTCTGCACTATGTATGCAAATTAACACACATACAGTACTGTCTACCAACTATTGAATTCTTTAATTGGAATTGTTTTCACATTCATGTGAGTAGTGGTTTACTTCCTTTATGGTATCAGAAAGCGCCTGTCCAAAACTTTTCACCTGAAGCTTATACATCTATGTGTACATGTAAATTTATGAATGTCTCCCCTCTCTTTGAACTTCCTCCAATGAATTAAAGTACATGCAAAAGCCAGCATTGAACTTATCTTGTTTGCGTCATTTTGGTCTGCTTAATATACCACTGAAAACATGTTGTTACATCTCTTTGATAAGTGAAAAAAAAACTGTGGACCCTGCCAAAAATCCAGTAAACACTAAACTACTTGTGCACTCTGCCTGTGCTGAACTAAATTCTCAAGCAGTGTTATCAGCCATACCTATTGCTCTTCTGCAGATTACAGAGCACCTCCTCACTGTGTTTACGGATGATGAAAGGGGAGGCGTTCTGTAGTAGAAACCCAGGAGTAAGCAGCCTACTCTTCAATAGATACAGTGCACTGAGTTAGTAACACAATTCATGTCTTAGGATGCAAACACTGACAGGATCACCAGGTAAAAAATAAGGGAATAAAGTAAAAGCAATGCACCCACTTAATAATAAACTGCAATGTATTACATATTTGTTCTTGGGTTTAGATCTGCATTTCTTGAGTTTAACATCTGCATATGATGCTGAGTTTTCACTCTGAGGAAAATATATGTAGCAAAGTCCCGGGTCCCCTGAGGCCTAACGGTGACCTCGAGGGTCAGGGACAGCTGACATCCTTCTGTGTAAAGTGGGTTACAAGGCATGATGGGTGTACTGCAAGATGAAAAGGTGGGTGCCAGACACTTTTTGAATGCAAAGAGATTTATTGTCTCTTGAACAGAACTGTGGAAGAGAGGGTTAGGGGTAGGACACCCTTAAGTAGGGCAATTATAATTGGCAGACTCCGACTATAGGAAGGCAGCTATACAGGTGAAGGCCTCCAGCCAGACACCACTTCTGTATAGGTAGGACTGCTGTCTCCTATGGCAACAATCTTGTAGCAGTTACTAACGGTAGTTGTATTCAACTATTGGCAACACAAACAGTTCTCCGCTTACTCCACAGTCACTCACTGTAGGTCTTTACTCAATGAACTCCCAGTCTTTCACTAGACTTCAGATCCAATAGCCACTGGATCCCCTGAGCTCTTCCACTTTAGTGCTCAGTATCTTCCTCAAGCGTCACCCTCGCTTCCCTGCTGGGTCCCTGGCTTGACACTCAGATACTCTTCAAGCGCCACCCCTGCTGACCCACTAGGTCCCTGGCTTGGCACCCACTGATGCTCAGCAAGCATCACCTCTGCTGTCCTGCTGGGTCCCTAGCTTGGGACTCACTGAAGTTTTCCCACTTCTTTATTGTCCCCGGCTGATGAGAAGACTGCTCTGGTACTAGCTTTAGCTTGCTCACAGTGGTCTCCGGTAATGAGGTGGTTAGTGCCTTAGTGGCGACAGCTTCCCCTTCTACCTCCGACCACAACTGGTTCCCCGTACGACGGAACCACTACTTCTGGTTGGACTGCAAGGCAGCAGTCCCAAGCCTACACTGCTCTCCCACTCCTAGAAAAGCCCTCAGGCAGCCTAGCAGTTAAACGTCCCTGGGTGGCACGGAACCCCAATCACCTGACTCCACCCAAATAAATAGGCTCTCCCAGCAGGCCCATGGACCAAAGAACATCCCTGCCCATTGGCTGAGACACCCCATCCATTCATGTCCGAACTTGCAAAGCCCCTGTCTTATCTAATGTCACTAGCATAGTGCCACCCAGTTACAGAAGAGAGAGGGTGCAACAAGTCCAGATTCAGAGAGGAATCAACTCATCCCCTAACAATTGGCCAAGGCAACTATCACCTGGCAACTAAATTTGATAGCAACCCTGCCTAAATAGCAGGGTGCTACATATAACTGGTTCTAAATTCTAACATTCATATCACAACCTGGCAGGGAAAGAAATCCTTAGGGAAAGAACATCACATTACTATTTCACATGAAGGTTGAGAAATTAAGTGACATTTTAAATACATGCTGCCAACAGCCTTCATTCAAAGCAAAACTATTTTCTGAGGGGAAAAATTCTTTAGAGTAAATCTGTGTGTATCTCACAAGATATACGAGCTGTAGGTGATAACTTACTCTTACTCCAAACTTTCTGAACAAAGGGCCAGTATACTGTCCTTTAGACCTCGGGGGGCAGACTGTAGCCAGAGGGCGTAGAAAATGTCCCAGCATCAGTGGGAGTAAAGCCTCAGGCTTGGGGATCAGTGGGAGCAGAGCCTCAGGCTTGGGGATCAGTGGGAGCAGAGCCTCAGGCTTGGAGATCAGTGGGAGTAAAAAAATGACATAGCACCTATGGTCAGTAGGAGGAGAAACAGTGCCCCATCATTGGTTTTGGTGGGAGCAATAGTGCCCCATCATTGGTGTCCGTGGGAGGAATTATGCCCACTGTTGGTGTCAATGGGAGGAATTATGCCCACGGTTGGCGCCAATGGGAGGGCTTATGTCCCACTGTTGGTATCAGTGGGAGGAATAGTGCCTTGTATCTGTGAAATACGAATAGTACCCCAAGGGCCAGTTAAAAGCAAGCAAAGGGCTGTTGTTTGGAGACCGCTGAGTTACAGGATAGGCTGATAGCTAGTACCTTTCTTGAACCATTAACCCCCTGCTGTAAGTTGACTATATGCTGTACAATCTGATTGTACAATCTCCTTTGAATCTACCATCAACTATGTAGTATGAGTGCCTGTCTGACCAATTACAAATCAAAAGCATTTTTTGTCCACATATTATTTAGCTTTGGTAAATCTAAAGGAGATTGTTGAGAAATAACATAGTCAAATTGTATAGTGTATGGCTATCTTTAGAACTCTATACCTTTTGACAATAAAGTGAATGGATTCCCTGCACTATTATCAGCCAACCTGCATACTGGAGAGAAACACCTATAAATATGTAAAATAGTTTCTTTATTAAATAGCCACTATCCCTTTGACAGTAAGCAGCCAACACTTTGCATGGCCACTCCCTCTCAATCTCTGCTTTCAATGACAGCCAGGGGCATCATTGACTATCAGGAACCAATCAGAATGATCATGTGGCCACTATGTCAACTTCGACCCAGTGATCACATGCAGTGATCACATTCACTGAACAAAGAAGAAATCCTTCCTTTTGCAAATGAAAGGCAACTTCAGGCTCCAGTGTTCATCCGCAGTGCCCTCTATAGTGTAACTACTACTGTATAGTGTCAGAATCTGGTGCACTATTCAATATAAGAACAAATTACTTAAAAATAGAACAACTGTTTTCTTACATTTTTGCATATTTGTTAGCCCATAAAAAAAGTGTTTATTTAAAAAAAAAAAATATATCAAATAACCTTAAAAATGTATTCATACCCCTTCAAATTTTCCACATTTTGTCACAAAAAATTAAATGTATTTTATTGGGATTTTATGTGATAAACCAACAGTGGCACATAATTGTGAAGTGGAAGGAAAATGATAAATGGTTTTCAAATTTTTTTACAAATTAATATCAGAAAAGTGTGGCGTGCATTTGTATTCAGCCCCCCTCCGAATCAATACTTTGTGGAACCACCTTTCACTGCATTTACAGCTGCCTTTTTGAGTATGTCTCTACCAGCTTTGCACATTTAGAGAGTGACATTTTTGCCCATTTTTCTTTGCAAAATAATTCAAGCTCTGTCAGATTGGATGGAGGGTGTCTGTGGACAGCATTTTTCAATTCTTTCCATAGATTCTCAATTGGATTTAGGTCTCGACTTTGACTGGGCATTCTAACACATGAATATGCTTTGATCTAAACCATTCCATTGTAGCTCTGACTGTATGTTTAGGGTCATTGTCCTGCTGGAAGGTGAACCTCCCCCCCAGTCTTTTGCAGACTCTAACAGGTTTTAATCTAATATTGCCCTGTATTTGGCTTCCACCTTCCCATCAACTCTGACCAGCTTCCTTGTCCCTGCTGAAGAAAAGCATCCCCACAACATGATGCTGCCACCACCATGTTTCATGGTGGGGATGGTGTGTTCAGGGTGATGTGCAGTGTTAGTTTTCCACCACACATAGCGTTTTGCTTTTAGGTCAAAAAGTTCAATTTTGTTCAATTTTGTCCTCATCTGACCAGAGCACCTTCTTCCACAGGTTTGCTGTGTCCCCCACATGGCTTCTTGCAAACTGCAAACAAGACTTATTGCTTTCTTTCAACAATGGCTTTCTTTTTGCCACTTGTCCATAAAGGCCAGATTTGTGGAGTGCACAACTAATAGTTGTCCTGTGGACAGATTCTCGACTCTGAGCTGTGGATCTCTGCAGCTCCTCCAAAATTACCATGGGCCTCTTGGCTGCTTCTCTGATTAATGCTCTCCTTCCCTGACCTGTCAGTTTAGGTGGATGACCATGTCTTGGTAGGTTTGCAGTTGTACCATACTCTTTCCATTTTCAAATGCTGGACTGAACAGTGCTCCACGAGATGTTCAAAGCTTGGGATATTTTTTATAACCTAACCCTGCTTTAAGCTTCTCCACAACTTTATCTCTGACCTGTGTGGTGTGTTCTTTAGCCTTCATGACGCTGTTTGTTCACTAAGGTTCTCTAACAAACCTCTGAGGGCTTTACAAAACAGCTTTATTTATACTGAGATTAAATTACACACAGGTGGACTCTATTTACTATTTATACAATTGGTTCCGCTAGATTTTAGTTAGAGGTATCAGAGTAAAGGAGGCTGAATACAAATGCACGCCACACTTTTCAGATATTTTGAAAAACATTTATCATTTTCATTTCACTTCACAATTATGTGCCACTTTGTGTTGGTCTATCTCATAAAATCCCAATAAAATACACTTAAGTTTTTGGTTGTAACATGACAAAATGTAGAAAATGTCAAGGGGTATGAATACTTTTTTCAAGGCACTGTATATGTATATATATATATACACACACACACACACATTATTTAGGTATGCTAAGTACTACATACTAAATTAACTGACAGATGCTGTTGTTGCTAAATTTGACACCTCTGGTCTTGAAAAGGTTAAGATACAAATTCTTTCAAATGTTCTGAAACCCACAGTGATATCCATGTGTTTTGGGAACTCTACAATAATGTGCCCTGACATTCAGACAATTTCTTTGGCTTGTTGCTCAGAGGTTACTCAGTTGAAAAAAATATTTGACTTACACCAGATTATAACTTGAACATTCAAGCTGCATAAGAAAGCAATTATTGGCCACATTGTGTGGTTCCAAGATCCAAGTCATGTCATCTATGTAAAAATTAGATTAAAGATGAATAAAAAAAGTTCTGTTTTCTAAAGCAGCATGTCTGATTTAAATAATTCATGTTTGGTTTGGAAAAAGTGTTGCATTTTAATTTTATACTGGATAATTATTGGATAGTACATTGTGAAATGTAGCTGTGTATGTGCAATTTACCAAAACATTTTTCTTAAAACCAAATTAGATTTTCTTTCCTTGAAAGAAAACAGTTGCTAATTATGATTAGTTGCAGGTTAAACTATACTTGGGAAGGACTGATGATCAAATAAGGAGAAATGTTGATTGCCCTAAATGGTTGTATGCAGAGATCTCACATCTCAGGGAGCCAGGTAATTGTGATTCAGGAATAACACAAGTCTGTGCAGTTAAGGCAAATATCTGTTTATTTTTTAGTCATTTTTATTATATTTATATAGGTATATACTGTATTACCATAAGTAGGCATATGGATTAGGAGATACCCATGGAGCTGTTTTTGTACCTTCCAAGCCCACCCAGACATTAAAGGTCTTGAAACGCCAGCATGTCCTCACAAGTTCCTAGCCTACACGATGACCTAATATTCTATTAACACAACATCATTCTGCTCTCAGACTTAGCTCATTGGGCTCATTAGCAGGCCTTAAAGTGGTTCTAAAGCTAAAATGTTTTTTTTATCTTAATGCACTCCCCGCATTAAGGTAAAAAATGTTTTACAACTTGCTCTGCCCCCTCGCCTCCCTAAATACTAACTTGAGTCCTCATTCAATTCAGTGCTTTGCATGCCTGCATCTCTTCTCTCCTCTCTTCCTCTACTCACAGGGACTGAGGCAGCAGTGGGAGCCATCGGCTCCTGCCAATCAAATGCTGTGAGAAGGGGGTGGGGGATGGGTTACTGTGTGTGTCTATGGGGGCAGATACAGAAGAAGAGGAGCACCATTGGGGGACCCCAAAAGAGAAGGTTTGGAGAATCTCTGCGCAGTATCATTGCACAGAGCAGGTAAGTATAAGATGTTTATTATTTTAACTAAAAACAATTTGCCTCTACACTTTAAAATTAGATATAGCAAATCAGAATCCAGCATTGTTCTGAACCCAGTTAGATATAATATAGCCTGGTACAAGTTATGGAATTTTGCAAACACGCACAATTGAAACCTCGGATAGACCTTGAATTTCCATCATGCTGGGTGGCCTCCCGTGGTTACTATCCTAACTTGCGTCTCAATTTAAAGCTCACCTGCTCATTGGCACCACCTTGAAGGTGACCCAATTTATACTCAGAAGCTCAAAATTCTTTTCTATTCTGTCTCCTCTCACTCCCATCATAGGTTCAGCAGGATTTAGGCCAGGCCTATATAACCCTCCCTTTAAACTCCTCAGCAAAAAAGTATACAGAAGCTTACACTTTTCAACAACAGGTAAGTTCTGTACACTCAGAGCGCTACCAGATAATCTTTGTCAGAATCTCAAACCATTGAGGATAGCTCAGGGGAGCCAGTTTTTTAATTCTCTTTCCAAGCAGGAAGTATAGCACCAACCCCTTACGCCTTTTTAGAAATGATGTTTAGACCCCTACACCATTAGACATTCTTTGTCATTCCTACACTCTCTTTTAACGGATCAGGCATCTACTCACCCATCAGCCTACTCTGAGATAAGAGAGGGCGAATTGGCAATTACCGTTACTCCCAAGGAAACCAATTGTATTCTGTGATTGGCCCACACATCTTCTATTGCAAACACTGACCAGGAATCAGAATTTAAAATCCTATCCACGTGGTATAAAACCCTAGATAGCCTGCAAAAAATATTTCCTAACTCCATTCCCACATGCTGTAGATGTAAGAACCGTAAAGGCACACTACTACATGCATTCTGGCACTGTCCAAAACTTAAGTTTTTGGGAGCCTGTTTGAGCTAGACATGTGCGATTCGTTTTGTTACAAATCAAAACTCGGACAAAATATTTGTTATTCAGAGATTCGGATGTATTTGAATTTCCGAATCACAATAGTAACGGATTTCAAAGAATCCCAAATAAATTATAATGAATTAATTTATCCGAATTAAAATTCAAAAATGAATTCAAATTTGAAGATGAATTTGAAATTGGAAAAATATTGCAATAAATACAGTAAGGTATGAAAGTGAAATAAAATGATGATTCCTACTTAGGCTGCTTTATAGAATAGAATTGAAAAGAATAGAATAAAATAGAATATAATAAAACATAATAGAACAGAAAATAAAGGAAAATAATAATAAAATAGAATAGAATATTTTATATTCTATTCTATTGTGTTTTATTCTATTTTATTCTATTCATTTATTTTAAATTTTTAACTATTCTATTATTTAATTTTCTGTTCTGTTCTATTGATTTTATTTTGTTATCTTCTTAAAGCAGCCTATTTAGGAATCATCATCTTATTTCACTTATATACCTTGCTGTATTTACTACAATATGTTTCCATTTCAATCTCTAATTCATTTTCCAATTAGAAAATAACGGATATACAAAACAAATCCGAATATATGGAAGGAACTCCGAAAACGAATCATTCTATCATAACGAATATGATGAAATTAAATCAACATACTAATCCAAAATGAAACAAAACAAATTTTTCCTTTGTGCACATCTCTAGTTATATCAAACTTACAGATACAGGACCTCACCTTGTCACTTCAACATCAGGAGGAGAAATACAAAAATACTTGCCATTAATGGACGTCTACTCTAGAATACTTGCATCGCCAAGTGTAACCATTTAGGTATGCCCAGCTAGCAGACAACGCAGAGATGGCCTGTCCTTTCAGGCTTCTACTGTACAATTGCCCTCCTTTAATTTGTTACATAATGGTTTGATCCTAGTCCATCTTTAGGCCTATGTGACACAAACAAGTTTAATAAAGTGGGGACGGAAAGTATTCAGAACCCCTTAAATTTTTCACTCTTTGCTATATTGCAGCCATTTGCTAAAATCATTTAAGTTCATTTTTTTTCATCATTAATGTACACACAGCAACCCATATTGACAGAAAAACACAGAATTGTTGACATTTTTGGAGATGTATTAAAAAAGAAAAACTGAAATATCACATGGTCCTAAGTATTCAGACCCTTTGCTGTGACACTCATATATTTAACTCAGGTGCTGTCTATTTCTTCTGATCATCCTTGAGATGGTTCTACACCTTCATTTGAGTCCAGCTGTGTTTGATTATACTGATTGGACTTGATTAGGAAAGCCACACACCTGTCTATATAAGACCTTACAGCTCACAGTGCATGTCAGAGCAAATGAGAATCATGAGGTAAAAGGAACTGCCTGAAGAGCTCAGAGAAAGAATTGTTGCAAGGCACAGATCTGGCCAAGTTTACAAAAAATTTCTGCTGTATTTAAGGTTCCTAAAAGCACAGTGGCCTGCATAATCCTTAAATGGAAGACGTTTGGGACGACCAGAAACCTTCCTAGAGCTGGCCGTCCGGCCAAACTGAGCTATCGGGGGAGAAGAGCCTTGGTGAGAGAGGTAAAGAAGAACCCAAAGATCACTGTGGCTGAGCTCCAGAGATGCAGTCGGGAGATGGGAGAAAGTTGTAGAAAGTCAACCATCACTGCAGCCCTCCACCAGTCAGGGCTTTATGGCAGAGTGGCCTGACAGAAGCCTCTCCTCAGTGCAAGACACATGAAAGCCTGCATGGAGTTTGCTAAAAAAAACACCTGAAGGACTCCAAGATGGTGAGAAATAAGATTCTCTAGTCTGATGAGACAAAGATATAACTTTATGGCCTTAATTCTAAGCGGTATGTGTGGAGAAAACCAGGCACTGCTCATCACCTGTCCAATACAGTCCCAACAGTGAAGCATGGTGGTGGCAGCATCATGCTGTGGAGGTGTTTTTCAGCTGCAGGGACAGGACAACTGGTTGCAATTGAGGGAAAGATGAATGTGGCCAAGTACAGGGATATCCTGGACGAAAACCTTCTCCAGAGTGCTCAGGATCTCAGACTGGGCCGAAGGTTTACCTACCAACAAGACAATGACCCTAAGCACACAGCTAAAATAACGAAGGAGTGTCTTCACAACAACTCAATGACTGTTCTTGAATGGCTCAGCCAGAGCCCTGACTTAAACCCAATTGAGCATCTCTGGAGAGACCTGGATTTGGGGATCCTCTGCCATTCCTCCTTGCAGATCCTCTCCAGTTCTGTCAGGTTGGATGGTAAACGTTTACCATCCAACCTGACAGAACTGGAGAGGATCTGCAAGAAGGAATGGCAGAGGATCCCCAAATCCAGGTGTGAAAAACTTGTTGCATCTTTCCCAAAAAGACTTATGGCTGTATTAGATCAAAAGGGTGCTTCTACTAAATACTAAATACTGAATACATAGGACTGTGTTTTTCTGTCAATATGGGGTGCTGTGTGTACATTAATGAGGAAAAAATATGAACTTAAATGATTTTAGCAAATGGCTGCAATATAACAGAGTGAAAAATTAAGGGGGTCTGAATACTTTCCGTCCCCACTGTAGTTCAATGATGTTGCAAAATTCACTAGCAATTCCACTATGAGTAAGCCACCATTTATGCCATACAATATGCTAAGCGTTAGCATTGCCAGGTGATTTTGAGGTTTTTTTTGTAGTACAGGAGTGAAATTGCATGATTTTTGCCCCATAAAATTCTAAAATGGAGCACCTAAAAAACACACATAAACACATGTTTTTTTAGTTGCTCCCTTTAAAGTCTATGCGTCCAAAAAAAAATGATTCTGTCACATATAAGCTCATGTACTTTTTTAAGCTTAAAGAGGCTCTAAAGCCTAAACATTCTTTACCTTAATGCATTTCTTGCATTAACCTCCCTGACGGTATTCCCGAGTGTGGCTCGGGGTGGATTTTCAGCACTAAAAGCGGTAACCCCGAGCCACACTCGGGATTGCATCGCAGGATCCAGGTACAGCAAACTTACCTTGTCCCGAGGATCATGCGATGTCTCCCCGCTCTGTGTGCGAGCCATCCTCCGCTCAATCTTTCACAGAGCCAAGCTCCGTTTCCTGCTAGCGTTGCGACGCACGGGAACAGAGAACGGCACCAAATTCAAAAAGTAAAAAACACAATACAGTTACAATACAGTAATCTTACAGATTCCATTGCTGTATCAATTTATTTCACATCCCTTTTTTCCCTAGTGGTTTGTCCAGTGCCCTGTATGCACTTTTATATTATAAATACTGTTCTTTCTGCTTGGAAACTGGAGATTGTCCATAGCAACCAAAACCGTCCCTTTACATCAAAAATGGTTTTAGACCATCTAGAAAACAGCGATAATAAATTAGAATCACTTGCAGAATAGAGAGAGAGTGATTTGTGGGGAAATTCATCATCAAACACTGAAAGTAATGACAGAGACAATTCTGCAACTGAGCAAATTTCAGTGTTTTTGATTTGATTACATTATTGATTAATTTTTATTATTATTATATTACTATTTGTTATAATTATTTATAGTTATTTATTATATTATAATTTATGATTTTGTGTTTCAAACTTTATCATACCCGGGATGTCTACTAGACTCTTGTTTGGACAGATTTAAGTGAGTTATTCCTAAGAATTACAGGCCTACAATATAAAACGCCAAATTTCCATGCAACATAATTGTACCGCTTTCAGCATCAAAAATCTAAAATAATCAAACCGCCAGGGAGGTTAAGGTAAAAAATGTTTAGGCATCAAATCCTGCCCCTCACCCCCTCCCTTATACTTACCTGAGCCCTCAGTCGATCCACCGCCGTGGATGTCTGCAGCTTTTCTTTCCCTTCACTTCTGGGTCTCATTGGATCCCAGTGCTGTCAATCAAAGCCAGTGACAAAGGAGCGGGGTCTTTTGGTCTGACTCAGTAGGCGATGTGTCAGACCTGTACAAGGCCCACTGATTTCACACAGAGAGCAAAATCCACATCAGACAGGTTCTTGACATGTGTCCATCAATAAATCTAAATTGGTTTGGGAGCAAATATTGTATATATTTTTATATTAATTTTTTTTTTTTTTTACAAATACATTTATATTACAGGGTGTCATTAACACAGGTTTTACAGACCATTGTAAGTTTTCAAAACAGGGGGCACACAGTGAGCTCTTATCTTTAAGAAAATGTTTCTCTAATTTAAACTCCATGCAGAGTCTTATAGAGCAAGGAGAAAGGAGGGAGGGAAGGGGAGGAGTTACTCATCTGAACTTTTTAAGCTGTCTGTGCAATTTGAGCTTCAGGCATTCATCTCTGTAAACTGCAAAGCCCCACCTGCTGGCTGCAAATAGTAAATAAAGGTCTGACTCAACATCCAGTGTGTCAGATCTCTGCTTCCGCACAGAGAACAAAATCCATATTAGGCGGGTTGCTGGCATGTGTCTATTAGTAAAGCTAAACTGGTTTTGGTGCAAAATAATTGTAAGTTATTTTTATTTATATAACATCTTTATTTTACAGATATATGTACATTACAGGATGCATTCAGCTCCGTGTGCAATTTGAGCTTCAACATTTTGAGTTTGTAAACAGCAAAGCACCACCTGCTAACTGCAAAATGGCAAATATGAAATATGAACATGTATGAACATGTAATAATTTGTATTTAAGAAAATATATTCAAAAACACTCTACATTCCCTTTATTATGTCAAATAAGGGAAAGGTACCAATTTTCAGCCACCTAGACAGAACAGTTACTTCTGACTGGTGAGGACAAATGCGCCACAACAGCATGCATTGTACACAGTTGCGGGGTGTTTTCAGCGTTTTCCCATTTGCCTGAATGTGCCACCCACCGATGGGTGTATGTCGGGGAGCCTTTGCCTTTGCAAAGCAATCACGACCGCGGAATGTAAACTGCTCAACCGAGCATTCTTACCCCTCCCCCCACCCCCTTTCAAAGGCACATCTAAATGAAGCCTAATACCTTTTCAGCTTGTCATTAAAAGACCAAATTCTAGGAACAAGCAGAATTTATGATCAGAAACAGAAGAGTGGTTAGTGTAAACACAGATTTTTCTGTTTATGTTTCATGTTGTAAATTGATATTAAAAATGACATTCTGTAGAATGTGCTTGCTGTGGAATCCATCTAGATTAGGAAATAAATCCAAGACTCAGAGTACAAAATGTCCATTAATGTCCACCTGTTAATATGCAAAAAATCTATCTATCTATCTATCTATCTATCTATCTATCTATCTATCTATCTATCTATCTATCTATCTATCTATCTATCTATCTATCTATCTATCTATCTTTCTTTATGCAATGTTTTGTGCACAGTTTATACTTTCCACGTTATATGCTAAATTTAATGTGCGTAAAAGGAATGTATAACAAAAAACTGACTGTTGCGAAATGCTTTTTTTTTTCCAACGTGCCTGAAAGTGTTTGGTAATAAAGTCAAGTCTCCTAATGGTGACCTTTTTACTGCAACACACACGTCTGAATAGGCCCAATTGATTGATGTGTTATCATTTCTCATATGTTTTTAATTTTCCTGTTCTGTTTTCTACTACCATACTACTGCATATTGATTTAGGCTGGCTTCACACCTCTGTGTTTGTTTTTTCCTGCATTTTTTTATTGGTTTGGGTGGGTGTGTTGTCATACGTTGATGTTTGCTGCCATTTCCTCCAAAACCCCCTATACTGTGCAGTAAAGGTTCAAAAAAAATGTACATGAAATATTTTGGCCAATGCACTGAATCTCCACTATTAACAGTAATGGCAAACACATAGATGTGATTGGGCCTGATTAGAGTTTTATTTTAAACCTATAACATATTTTAAAGTGATAAAGCTTGAATTTAAAAAACAAACAAAACAAAAAACATGTTATACGTACCTGCTTTGTACAAAGGTTTTGGACAGCTGCCTGGATCCTCCCCTTCTCGGGTCCCCTGCCAGCGCATCTGGCTCCCCCCCCCCTGCGAGTGCCCCCCATAGTAATCTGCTTCCAATGGGAGCACTCGTGTGTGCTCTATCCTGAGCCGGACTGTTTGCATCTTCAGACACACAGCCCGGCTCAGCCCCGCGCCCTGCTTTCTGCTCACAGGTTTTGATTGACAGCAGCAGGAGGCAATGGCTCCAGCTGCTCTCAGTCAAGCCTGTGGGAAGAGGGAGAGAGGGGAAGAGCTGCTGCAGATGTACACAACGCTGGACTGAGATTGGGTTCAGGTGAGTATTTGGGGGGGGGGGGCTGGGGAGAAGCCACTATTAAAAGATTTTTTACTTTAATGCAGGGAATGCATTAAGGTAAATGACCTTTTACCTTTACAACCACTTTCATGTTTTTATGTTATGTCTACTCTCTTAAAGTGATTGTAAAGGTTTGTCTTTTTCTAAAAAAAAAAAAAAGCAACAAACATGTCATACTTACCTCCTCTGTGCAAGGGTTTTGCACAGATTGCCCCTGATCTTCCTTTTCTGGGGTCCCCCAGCGGCGCTCCTGGATCCTACACCGCAACGTGTGCCCCCACAGAGAGCCGCATTCCATGGGGGCTCTCGTGGGGGCGCGCTCTCAAGTCCTGCTGCTGCGTCCATTGACACAGACAGCAGGACTCGGCCCCGCCCCAGCTCCTGTGTCACTGGATTTGATTGACAGCAGCAGGAGCCAATGGCTCCTGCTGCTATCAGTCTATCCAATGAGGACCTGAGACAGCGGCTGGAGCTGCTGGGCTCGTTCTTGTTGCTGGAATGATCGAGTTCAGGTAAGTAAAAGGGGGGCTCTGCGGGGCAGCTGCACCACAGAAGGTTTTTCACCTTAATGCATAGAATGTATTAAGATAAAAAACCCTGAGACCTTACAACTCCTATAAAAATAGGTAACTTTAGCAGAAAATGGTTATTTCAGTATACATATTGTTCTGTTTCAAATGCAAATATATACAATGACATAGACCTAGTCTGTGTGGACAGTATGGCCACAGAATTCACAGGCAGTATGGCCACAGAATTCACAGGCAGTTTAAGCGCTTGCCGCCCGCCGGCTGTCATATGACGGCCAGGTGGGGTGGCTCTCATTCTGGGAGGGTGTCATATGACGCCCTCGCCTTCACAGCCCACCAGGGGGTGCATGCCGCCGGCGGCAATCGCGCGCGCCCGCCGTGTCACTAGGCACCCGATGCGTGTGACCGGCGCCCGTGATATCCGCCGGGCACCCGCGATTGCCCAGTAACATGGCAGGACCGTGGATCTGTGTGTGTTAACACACAGATCCACGTCCTGTCAGAGGATAGGAGACCGATGTGTGTTCTCAGTATAGAGCAACACCGATCGGTCTCCTCCCCTTGTGAGTCCCCTCCCCCTTCAGTTAGAAACACTCCCTAGCAACATGATAATCCCTCGATCACCCCCTAGTGTTAACCCCTTCCCTGCCAGTCACAGTTATACAGTAATCAGTGCATTTTTATAGCACGGATCGCTGTATAAATGTGAATGGTCCCAAAATAGTGTCAAAAGTGTCCGAAGTGTCCGCCACAATATCGCAGTCTCGATAAAAATCGCAGATTGCCGCCATTACTAGTAAAAAAAAATAAAAATGCTATAAATCTATCCCCTATTTTGTAGATGCTATAACTTTTGCGCAAACCAATCAATATACGCTTATTACGATTTTTTTTTTTTTTTTTTTACCAAAAATATGTAGAAGAATATGTATCAGCCTAAACTGAGGAAAAAATTTGTTTAAAAAAAAAAAAAAAATAGGATATTTATTATTGCAAAAAGTAAAAAATAATGTGTTTTTTTCAAACTTGTCACTCTTCTTTTGTTTATAGTGCAAAAAATAAAAACCGCAGAGGTGATCAAATACCACCAAAAGAAAGCTCTATTTGTGGGGAAAAAATAATAAAAATTTAATCTGGGTACAGTGTTGCATGACCGCGCAATTGTCATTCAAAATGTGACAGTGCTGAAAGCTGAAAAATGGCTTGGGCAGGAAGGGGGTGAAATTGCACTGTATTGAGATGGTTAAAGAAGTTAAAATGGTCACAGTATATGCTTTCATTTTATATCATCAGTCATGTAATACAATATAAACAATATTTTTTTTGACAATCCAATAAAGGCTTCCTTGAAAAATCTTTTTTCATGTTGTGAGTTCTGCCTGTCTTCTTGCCACCTCTTTTCACAACTTCCTGGATTCTCTTCGTGTTATGCAGCTTCTCCTGTGCTGTTTACTTTCAATTTCAGGCCTGTGGCAGATTCAAAAATCTCTGCTGCCCATTTCATGATGCAAAAAAAAAAGAATGTGTATATCCTGCTTTCTGTTCAGAATTGGTCACACTCTCATGTCTGCCTGTGTCAGTTTCCTCTACATGTCTGTTGTGTCACACTCACAGACAAACTTGAAAATTTTGAATGGTAGAAATAGAATAATGTTTTTGCAGGCATATGCTTTGCTGACCAGGAGATCTTGCTTCAACCAGGACATTTTTTGTGGCTTCTAATCTCTTTTTACATTTTTTCTTTTGGTTCACCTCTTCAGTTTTCTCACTTTTAGATTACCTTGTTTTAGAAGACCTATTGCTAATAACACATAATATACCATTTATAACATTTATCTATACAAGTGTAGTATCAAGTTTTTGTTGGAAGAACAACAGCAATCTGCTTACATACTGTGACTGTGTATATGAATTATACCTATCTATCTAGCAGGTGATGTTGTAGTATAATAGTGTGTTATCTATGGTAAGGTAATCAGAGGAAGTACCATCCGTATTGTGTTATATGCACTTGTTTGTGCTCTCTTCCTGTTCCATAATGATAAAAGGCATGTAATGTATTTCTGCAAGAAAGTAAAGCCAATTGCGAAAACAAGAAGCTTCCAGCTCATAATTATTCAAGAACCTGCTAATAGGTTATGGGTCCAGGCATCCCAGTAAACCCAGAGCACCCAGCAGACACCCATCGCACCCAGCAGGCACTGTAGAGGATACTGCAGGTCTGTGAGTACTGTATACTCGGCTGAAAGATGACAAGCAGTTCAGATGTGAAGTTTACAGTTGCAAAGCTGAACAATGCCAATTACCAGCTGTGGAAGTTTAAACTACAAATTCTTTTTAGCATGGATGACTTCTGGCAATTGCTGAATACAGACAGACCAACAAACAGAGTCTGAGGAATGGGATAGGAAAGATCGGTAGGCAAAAGCCATTATAAGCTTGCTAGTGGAAGATGACAAGCTTATCCACATAGTAACAGAGAAAACGGCCAAAGGTATGTGAGCTTCATTACAAAAACTGCATGAGCATTCAAGTCTAAACAGCAAGCTGTTTCTGCTATGAAAGTTGTATAAGATGAGACTAGAAGAAGGCCAGCATATGTGTGACCACATGAAAGCTATGCTAGAGATCATAGAGCAGCTATGCGCCATTGGAGAGGACAAAGATAACCATATTGTTGCCCTTCTCCTCTGCAGCCTTCCAGAGACATATACTGCTCTTATCAACGCTTTAGAAACCAAACCCGAGCTGACACTGGAATATGTCAGAGGGAAATGAATCAATGAATATGACAGAAGCAAAGAAAATATGCACCGTGATGACAAAGCTCTTAAGCTGTACAAAGGCACAAAGCACAACAAACAAAGCAGAGCCTGTTTTCACTGTAAAAGGACTAGTCACTTAAAAAAGGACTGTTCTATCTGGAAAGACAAGCAGCGAAAGCTAGAGCTATTCACAAAAGAAAGAGTCAAAGCAATCACAAAGGAAACTGCAGACACATCATGGAGTGGCACCTTTAAAGTGACACAGAGCGGCAAGCCACGCGGCTGGTGCATAGACTCAGGAGCGACAAGTCACATGACTAGTGATGAGACCTTCTTCACAAACATTGATTACAGTGCAAAAGACAAAGTTTTCCTAACAAACGGGAAAAGCATCACTGCCGAAGGTAAAGGCCAGGGCTTCCTGAACTGCATTACACCACAAGGCAAGCAAAGTGTCTTCTGTATTGTACTGTAATTGTGCTGTCCCCCCTCTACATTATAAAGGGCTGCATAAACTGTTGGCGCTATATAAATCATGAAT